>NW_026031643.1:11867-55490 GCF_019186545.1 Solanum stenotomum
AATTATGACTAGGAAAACCCCTTTATTGACATGTGCAATTTTATCTATTCCTAATCCCTTCCAGAACCTATTGAAATATCCCTCTGTGACTAATTGTGGAGGATTTGATCCTAGTACATAGCATATCACTGCTATTTTCCAGTACTCCACCTCGTCCTTATTATCATCCATTGTGATTTTTACCTTCAAACCCCTTTTACTCCTTGAAAAATCTAGAACTTCAGTTTCTTCCCCTCTACCCACAATTCTACTCCAAGAATGAACACTATTTCGGGGTATTAATTTCATGTCCATCCTTAATCCTTGCTTGTCGAATGCTGTCGGTGATTGACCGAAAGGCATTCCCATCACCGACATGCCAAATTTTTCTGAGATTTTATAGCCAATCCTTTCGGCGAGCCCGATCTAGCTCGCCAAAGTGATTCGGCTACTCATCGACCGGTTCGGCGAGGCTTCTCGTATGTCCTCCCCACTAGCGCCAAAAGCCAAAGGATTTGGAAGGTGGTAGGTCTGAGGATATGCTTTCTCGTATCCTCAACAAAGTTGAAGGGTCGGCATGATTTTAAAAGAAATGAAAGAATATAAGTCGACCCTTGGCCAGATTGTTAACTTTCTTTCAATATCAATAAGCTGTTGAAAATCCAAATGGGTCAAATCTCATCTCATTTGAACTCAAGACAGTAAGATGGTTTGCCTAGTGATACTATGGCTAACCCTAAGAATGCGGTTAAAGTGTGGACTTGCGCATGCCGCGATTTTAGATAAGCTGCTCAATGGGAGGCAACCCAACTTTTATTCTTTTTTCTTTGTTAATATTGAAATAATGGTGTGTTGAATGTGCAGGTCAAAGTGAAGAAAGGTGTTGAAAAGTGCACGTTGGCGAACTAAAGGTCTGGTCAGCGCGTAGCCAAAGATGTCGGCAAGCTCGACCTTGCCCGTCGTTACACTCAAAAGAATTTTAAATTGCAGTTTGTAAAACACGATGAGTCCAAGAACAACATAGTGTATCGCTGACCAGGTCGACGATCGTTAATTAATCCGACGTTTGGTCCCCCACATTAACTGGAGGTCTTGTAAAACTCGGTGTAGGAAATGATCACTCGGCGTATCATTGATTGAGTCGGCAAGCACGACTAATGTTACCTAATGGGCGAGAATCAAACGGTTTTTAAAAGGCCAAATGTTTAAACTTCCAGCTCTTTCACTTTCCCTCAGTTTTGAACATCCAAAACTCACACGCACACTTTAGTTCCATATATTTTTCCATTCCTACCGTATTTAATAGTTGATTTGTAGTGGGATTACTTTGGCACCTAGCATTTCAATTTTATTAATTTGGCATTAAAGGTTGGTTTTCCAATCGCTAATTTTATTTTTAGAATTTTGTACTCATTTGCAATGATTTTATCTTAGTTGATGTGTGCTAGGGATCTCTGATTATATATGTTGTTGTGTAATCATGTTTTAATTCGATATCCTTGCCCGTAATGTTTTTAATGTTTGAATTATCATAATTTTATGCCATAATATTGGTTAGTGTGTGGGTTTGTGCTTGCATGTTCTTGGGTCTAGTCGAGTGAAGTCTAAGTAACTCGTAGTTGTGCCGAATGAGTAATTTTCCCACTGATAGAGCGGGTGACATCATTCTTAAGGGCATATGTCATCAAATGGCCAAGTTTGGCAAAACCGGGAGAAGTCTGACTATCCTGGGGTAATGGGTACGACCTTAATTTGATTTGTGCATGCTTAGACTTTCTTTTCGGGGGTTGCGTGGATGAATTTTAGAAGTTGGGTTGAAAGTAGGCACGTTGGGCCATTTGGTGAGCTGGGTCAAGCTCGTCGAACCACTCGATGGTTCACCGAAGTTCCTCATCTCACCTTTAATTCCATGCGAAATAAATATTTGAGTTTTGTAACTCTTAGGGAGAAGCTTGAGGTCGCCGAAAGAACTCAACGACTCGCTGAAAGTCCTTACTGATTGCCATTTGTCTGCACCCCTGAAACTTAAAATAAATTGTAACTTTCGACGAGCTAATCCTTGCTTGCCGAATATTATTGGCGATTCTCCGAAAGGCATTCCCATTGCTGATAAGCCAAATTTTTCTAAAATTTTAGAGCCAATCCTTTCGGTGAGCCCGATCTAGTTCGCTAAAGTGATTCGCCTACTCGCAGACAGGTTCGGTGAGCCTTCTTGTATATACTCCCCACGAGCGCCAAAAGCCAAATGATATGGAAGGTGGTTGGTCTGAGGATATGCTTTCTCTTATCCTCAACAAAGTTGAAGGGTTCGACTAGATGTTAAAAGAAATGAAAAAAGATTAGTCGATCCTTAGCCAGACTGTTACCTCTCTTTCAATATCGATCAAGCTGTTGGATATCTAACTGGGTTATATCTCATCTCACTTAAACTCAAGACAGTAAGGGGGTTTGCCTGGTGATACTATGGCTACCCCGAGAATGAGGTTTAAGTGTGGACTACCATCATTCCATGATTTTAGAGAAGGTGCTCCTTGGGAGGCAACCCAAATTTTATTTTTCTTTCCTTGTCAATTTTGAAATAATAGTGTGCCGAAAGTGCAGGTCAAAGTGGGGAAAGTTGTTGAAAAGTGCAGCTTGGCTAGCTAAAGGTCTAGTCGACGCGTCACCGAAGAGGTCAGCCAGCACGGCCTAGACTGAAGTTAGACTCAAGACAATTTTAAATTTGAGTCTATAAAATTCGGTTAGTCCAAGAGCAACTTGGTGAATCGCCGACCAGGTCAGCGATGGCTATCAAGTTTGTCGTTTGGTCAGCCACATTAACTGGAGGTCTTGTAAAACTCAGTGTGGCAAGTGATCACTCAGCATGTTACCGATAATGTCGGAGATCATGAATAATGTCACATAATGGGCGAGAATCAGACTGTTTTTAAAAGGCCAAATGTTTAAACTTCCAACTCTTTCACTTTCCCTCAGTTTTGAACATCGCATACTCACACCCGCACTTTAGTTCCCTATATTTTTGCATTACTATCGTATTTTAGTCGTTGATTTGTAATGGGATTACTTTGCCACCTAGCATTTCAATCTTTATTAATTCGGCATCAAAAGTTAGTATCGCAATCCCTAAGTTTTGTTTTTAGAATTTTGTACTCATATGCAATGATTTTATATTAGTGATGTGTGCTAGGCTTCATTCTTAAAGGCATATGTCATCAAATGGCCAAATTGGCTAAGTCGGGAGAAGTCTTAATATCCTGGAATAATGGGTGTATTGCGTACGAGCTTAATTTGATTTGTGCATTCTTACATTTTGTTTTCAGGGATTGCGTGGATTAATTTTGAAGTTGGGTTGAAAGTAGGCAGGTTGGGTCATTTGGTAAGTTGGGTCGAGCTCGCCGAACCACTCGACGGTTCACCGAAGTTCCCCATCTCCCCTTTAATTCCATGCTAAATAAGTATTTGGGTTTCGTCTCTTTTGGAGAGAAGCTTTAGGTCGCTGAAAGCACTTGGTAACTCGCTGAAAGTCTTTCTTGATGGCCATTTGTTTGTGCCCCTGAACCTTAAAATAAATTGTAACTTTTGATGAGCTAATCATTGCTTGCCGAATGCTGTCAGCGATTCACCGAAAGGGATTCCCATCGCCGACATGCCAAATTTTTCNAACTTTTTGGGTCATTTCAGGCAAGTTGGGTCATTTGTTGAGCTGGGTACAGCTCACCGAACCACTAGACGGTTCACCGAAGTTCCCCAGCTCGGCTTTAATTCCATGCGAAATAAATATTTGGGTTTTTTACTTTTAGAGAGAAGCTTGAGGTCCCCAAAATCACTCGGCGACTCGCTGAAAGTCCTTGTTGATCGCCATTTATCAGCGCCCCTGAATCTTAAAGTAAATTGTAACTTTGGACGAGCTAATATCTACTTGCCGAATGCTATCGGCGCTTCTCCGAAAGGCATTCCCATCGCCGACATGCCAAACTTTTCAGAGATTTTAGAGCCAATCCTTTCGGCGAGCCCGATCTATCTCGCTAATGTGATTCGGCTACTCCCCGACCGGTTCGACCAGCCTTCTCGTATGTCCTCCCCACGAACGCCAAAAGACAAAGGATATGTAAGGTGGTCGGTCTGAGGATATGCTTTCTTGTATACTCAAAAAAGTTGAGGAGTCCGAAAAGATTTTAAACGAAATGAAAGAAGATGAGTCGACCCTTATCGAGACTGTTACCACTTTCAATATCGATCAAGCTATTGGAGAACCAAATGGGTCATATCTCATCTCACTTAAACTGAAGACAGTAAGGGGGTTTTTCTAGTGATACTATGGCTAACACCAAGAATGAGGTTTAAGTGTGGACTTGCGTCCTGCCGCGATGTTAGCAAAGGTAGTCCTTAGGAGGCAACCAAACTATTATTTTTCGTTCTTTGTTAATTTTTAAATAATGGTGGGTTGAATATGCAGGTCAAATTGGGGAAAGGTGTTGAAAAGTTTAGGTTGGCGAGATAAAGGTCCAGTCGGCACGTCACCGAAGAGGTCGGCAACCCCGACCTAAACCGCTGTTAGACTCGAGAGAATTTTAAATTAGATTCTGTAAAACACTGTGTGTCCAAGATCAAGTTGGTGAATCGCCGACCAGGTCAGCGATCATTAATTAGTCCGTCGTTTGGTCCCCCACATTAACTGGAGGTCTTGTAAGACCTGGTGTAGCAAGTGATCACTCTGCGTATTACTGATTGGGTCGGCAAGCACGACTAATGTCACATAATGGGCGAGAATCAGATAGTTTTTAAAACGCCAAATGTTTAAACTTCAAACTCTTTTACTTTCCCTCAGTTTTGAACATTCAAAACTCATACCCTCGCCTTAGTGCCTAGCATTTCAATCTTTATTAATTCGGCATTAAAGGTTGGTTTTTCAATCCCTAATTTTATTTTTATAATTTTGTACTCATTTGCAATGATTTTATCTTAGTTGATGTGTGCTAGGCCTCTCTGATTATATATGTTGTTGTGTAAGCATGTTTTAATTTGATATCCTTGCCCGTCATGTTTTTAAAGTTTGAATTATCGTAATTTTATGCCTTAATATTGGTTAGTTTGTGGGATTGTGCTTGCATGTTCTTGGGTCTAGTCGGGTGAAGTCTAAGTAACCCGTAGTTGTTCCGAAGGAGTAATTTTCCCAATGATAGAGTGGGTGACATCATTCTTAAGGGCAAATGTCATAAAATGGTCAAATTTGGCAGAATCGAGAGAAGTCTGACTATCCTAGGGTAATGGGTGTAATGGCTACAAGCTTCATTTGATTTGTGCATGGTTAGATTTTGTTTTCGGGGGTTGCGTGGATGAATTTTAGAAGTTGAGTTGAAAGTAGGCACGTTGGGTCATTTGGTGAGCTGGGTCGACCTCGTCGAAGTACTCGACGGTTCACCGAAGTTCCCCATCTCACCTTTAATTCCATGTCAATTAAGAATTTGGGTTATGTAACTTTTAGAGAGAAGCTTGAGGTCGCTGAAAGCACTCAGTGACTCGATGAAAGTGCTTCTTGATCACCATGTGTCTGCGCCCCTGAACCTTAAAATAAATTGTACCTTTCGACGAGCTAATCCTTGCTTGCCGAATGCTGTCGGCGATTCACCGGATGGTATTCCCATCTCCGACAAGCCAAATTTTTCTGAGCTTTTAGAGCCAATCCTTTCGGCGAGCCTGATCTAGCTCGCTAAGGTGATTCACCTACTCGCAAACAGGTTCAGCGAGCCTTCTCGTATGTCCTCCCCACGAGCGCCAAAAGCCAAAGGATTTTGAAGGTGGTCGATTTGAGGATATGCTTTCTCCTACCCTTAACAAAGATGAGGGGTCCGACAAGATTTTAAAAGAAATGAAAGAAGATGAGTCGACCCTTAGACACACTGTTACCTCTCTTTCTATATAGATCAACTTGTTTGAGATCCAAATGGGTCATATCTCATCTCACTTGAACTCAGGACAGTAAGGGGGTTTGCCTAGTGATACTATGGCTACCCAAGAATGAGGTTTAAGTGTGGACTTCTGTCGTTCCGCGATGTTTGCAAAGGTGCTCCCTGGGAGGCAACCCAACATTTATTTTTCTTTCCTTGTTAATTTTGAAATAATGGTGTGTCAAATGTGCAGGTCAAAGTGGGGAAGGGTGTTGAAAAGTGCAGGTTGGCGAACTACAGGTCTAGTTGGCGCGTCGCCGAAGAGGTTGACCAGCCCGACCTAGACCGCCTTTAGACTCAAGACAGTTTTAAATTAGAGTCTATGAAACTCGGCGAGTCCAAGAGAAACTTGGTGAATCGCCAACCAGGTCGGCGATCGCTACAAGTCCGTCGTTTGGTCACCCACAATAACTAGAGGTCTGGTAAAATTCAATGTGGCAAGTAATCACTCGGTATGTTGCCGATTGGGTCGGAGATCACGACTAATGTCACATAATGGGCGAGAATCAGACTGTTTTTAAAAGGCCAAATGTTTAAACGTCCAACTCTTTCACTTTCCCTCAGTTTTAAACATCCCAAACACACACCCACACTTTAGAACAAATGTTTAAACTTCCAACTCTTTCACTTTCCCTCAGTTTTAAACATCCCACACTCACACCCGCACTTTATTTCGTAATTTCATGCTTTAATATTGGTTAGAATGTTGGTTTGTGCTTGAAAGTTATTGGGTCTAGTCGGGTGAAGTCTAAGTAACCCGTAGTTCTGCCGAATGAGTAATTTTCCCAATGATAAAGCGGGTAACATTATTATTAAGGTCATATTTCATCAAATTGCCAAATTTGACAAAATCGGGAGAAGTCTGACTATCTTGGGGTAATGGGTGTATTGGGTACGAGATTAATTTGATTTGTGCATTCTTAGATTTTGTGTTTCGGGGATTGCGTGGATGAATTTTAGAAGTGGGGTTGAAAGTAGGCAAGTTGGGTCATTTGGTGAGCCGGGTCGAGCTCGCCGATCCACTCGACGGTTCCCCGAAGTTCCCCAACTTTCCTTTAATTACATGCAAAATAGGTATTTTGGGTTTGTAACTTTTGGAGAGAAGATTGAGGTCGCCCACAGCACTCAGCGACTCGCTGAAAGTCCATCTCGATCGCCCTTTGCCTGCGCCCCTCAACATTAAAATAAATTGTAATCCTTGCTTGCTGAATGTTGTCGGCGATTCACCGGTAGGCATTCCCATCGTCGACAAGATAAATTTTTTGGAGATTTTAGAGACAATCCTTTCGGTGAGCCCGATCTAGCACACCAAAGTAATTCTCCTACTCGCCGGCCGGTTCGGCGAGCCTTCTCGTATGTCCTCCCCACGAGCACCAAATGACAAAGGATTTGGTAGGTGGTCGGTCTGAGGATATGATTTCTTGTATACTCAACAAAGTTTAAGGGTCCGACAAGATTTTTAAAGAAATGAAAGAAGATGAGTCTACCCTTAGCCAAACTGTTACCTCTCTTTCAATATTGATCAAGCTGTTGGAAATCCAAATGGGTCATTTCTCATCTCACTTGAACTCAAAACAGTAAGAGGGTTTGCCTTGTGATACTATGGCTAACCCCAAGAATGAGGTTTAAGTGTGGACTTGTGTCGTGCCGTGATGTTAGCTAAGGTTCTCCTTGGGAGGCAACCAAACTTTATTTTTCTTTCTTTGTTAATTTTGAAATAATGGTGTGTTGAATATGCAGGTCAAATTGGGGAAAGGTGTTGAAAAGTTTAGGTTGGCGAGCTAAAGGTCCAGTCGGCGCGTCACCGAAGAGGTCGTCATTCCCGACCTAAATTGCCGTTAGACTCGAGACAATTTTAAATTGGAGTCTGTAAAACTCTGTGAATCCAAGAGCAACTTGGTGAATCGCCGACCAGATCGGTGATCGCTAATTACTCTGCCGTTTGGTCCCCCACATTAACTGGAGCTCTTGTAAACCACGGTGTACCAAGTGATCACTCGGCGTGTCACCAACTAGGTCGGTAAGCACGACTAATGTCACCTACTGGGCGAGAATCAAACGGTTCTAAAAGGCCAAATGTTTAAACTTCCAACTCTTTCACTTTCCCTCAGTTTTGAACATCTCAAACTCACACCCTCACTTTAGTTCCCTATATTTTTGCATTCCTATCGTATTTTAGTGGTTGATTTGTAGTTGGATTTCTTTGGTGCCTAGCATGTCAATCTTTGTTAATTCGACATTGAACGTTGGTTTTCCAATCCCTATGTTTTTAAAAAAATTTTGTACTCATTTGCAATGATTTAATCTTAGTGATGTGTGCTAGGCCTCTCTGATTATAATTTTTGTTTTGTATGCATGTTTTAATTCAATATCCTTGCCCGTAATGTTTTTAATGATTGGATTTTCATAATTTTATGCCTTAATATTGGTTAGATTGTGAGTTTGTGCTTGCATGTTCTTGGGTCTAGTCGGGTGAAGTCTAAGTAACCCGTTGTTGTGCTGAATGACTAATTTTCCTAATGATAGAGCGGGTGACATCATTCTTAAAGGCATATGTCATCAAATGGCCAAATTTGGAAAATTGGGAGAAGTCTAACTATCCTGGGGTAATGGGTGTATTGGCTACGAGTTTAATTTTTTTTATGCATGCTTAGCTTTTGTTTTCAGGGATTGCATGGATGAATTTTAGAAGTTGGGTTGAAAGTAGGGAGGTTGGGTCATTTGATGAGTTGGGTCGAGCTCGCCGAACCACTCGACGATTGACCGAAGTTCCCAAGCTCACCTTTAATTCCATGCCAAATAAGTATTTGGGTTTTGTAACTTTTGAATCATCATAATATTATTCCTTAATATTGGTTAGATTGTGGGTTTGTGCTTGCATGTTCATGGGTATAGTCCGGTGAATTCTAAGTAACCCGTAGTTGTGCCGAATGAGTAATTTTCCCAATGATAGAGAGGGTGACATCATTTTTAAAGGCATATGTCATCAAATGGCCAAATTTGGGAAAACCGGGATAAGTCTCACCATCATGGGGTAATGGGTGTATTGGGTACGAGCTTAATTTGATTTCTGCATGCCTAGATTTTGTTTTCGGGGGTTGCATGGATGAATTTTAGAAGTGGGTTGAAAGTAGGCACATTGGGTCATTTAGTGAGCTGGATTGAGGTCTCCGAACCACTCGACGGCTTGCTCAAGTTCCCCATCTTGCCTTTAATTCCATGCTAAATAAGTATTTGGGGTTATGTAACTTTTGGAGAGAATTTTAGGTGGCCCAAAGCACTCGAAGACTCGCTGAAGTCCTTGATCGCCCTTTGTCTGCGCCACTGAACCTCAAAATAAATTGTAACTTTCAACGAGCTAATCCTTGCTTGCCAAATACTGTCGGCGATTCACCGAAAGGCATTCTCATCGCGGACATGCCAAATTTTTCTTAGATTTTAGTGCCAATTCTTTCGGCGAATCCGATCTAGCTGACCAAAGTGATTCGACTACTCGCCGACCGTTTCGACGAGCCTTCTCGTCTGTCCTCCTCACGAGCACCAAAAGCCAAAGGATTTGGAAGGTGGTTGGTTTGAGGATATACTTTCTTATATCCTCAACAAAGTTGAAGGGTCGAACAAGAAGTTAAAAGAAATAAAAGAATATGAGTCGACCCTTAGCCAGACTGTTAACTCTCATTCAATTTCGATAAGCTGTTGGATATACAAATGGGTCATATCTCATCTCACTTGAACTCAAGACAGTAAGGGGGTTTGCCTAGTGATACTATGGCGAACCCTAAGAATGAGATTTAAGTGTGGACTTGTGCATGCCGTGATTTTAGCTAAGCTTCTCAATGGGAGGGAACCCAACTTTTATTCTTCTTTCTTTGTTAATCTTGAAATAATGGTGTGTTGATTGTGCAGGTCAAAGTGGGGAAAGGTGTTGAAAAGTGCAGGTTGGTGAACTAAACGTCCAGTCAGCGCGTCACCGAAGATGTCGGTGTGGCAAGTGATCACTCGGAATGTTACCAATTGGGTCCAAGATCACGACTAATGTCACATAATGGGCGAGAATCAGACTGTTTTTAAAAGGCCAAATCTTTAAACTTCCAAGTCTTTCACTTTCCCTCAATTTTGAACATCCCAAACTCACACCTGCACTTTAGTTCCCCATATTTTTAAATTACTATCGTATTTTAGTTGTTGATTTGCAGTGGGATTACTTTGCCACCTAGCATTTCAATCTTTATTAATTCGGCATTAAAGGTTGTTTTTCCAATCCCTAAGTTTATTTTAGAATTTTGTACTCATTTCCAGTGATTTTGATCTTAGAGATGTGCGCTAGGCCTCTCTAATTATAATTGTTGTTGTGTATACATGTTAAAATTTGATATCCTTGCCCGTAATGTTTTTAATGATTGAATTATCGTAATTTTAATCCTTAATATTGGTTAGTTTGTGGGTTTGTGCTTCCATGTTATTGGGTCTAGTCAGGTGAACTCTAAGTAACCTGTAATTGTGCCAAATGGGTAATTTTCCCTATAATAGAGTGGGTGAAATCATTTTTCAGGGCATATGTCATCAAATGGCCAAATTTTGCAAAACCGGAAGAAGTCTGACTATCCTGCAGTAATGGGTGTAATGGGTAGGAGCTTAATTGTATCTTTGCATGCTTAGATTTTATTTTCGGGGGCTACGTGGATGAATTTTAGAAGTTGGGTTGAAAGTAGGCACGTTTGGCCATTTGGTGAGCTGGGTCAAGCTCGTCGAACCACTCCACGGTTCACCGAAGTTCCCTATCTCGCCTTTAATTCCATGCTAAATAAGTATTTGAGTTTTGTAACTTTTGGAGAGAAGCTTGAGGTCGTCGAAAGCACTCAACGACTTGCTGAAAGTCCTTCTTGATCGCCCTTTGTCTGCGCCCCCAAACCATAAAATAAGTTGTAAATTTCGACGAGCTAATCCTTGCTTGCCGAATGCTGTCGGCGATTCACCGAAAGGCATTCCCATCGCCGACATGCCAAATTTTTCTGAGATTTTAGAGTCAATCCTTTGGCGAGCCCGATCTAGCTCGCCAAAGTGAATCGGCTACTCGTCGACTAGTTCGGCAAGCCTTCTCGTATGTCCTCCCCACGAGCACCAAAAGCCAAAGGATTTGAAGGTGGTCGGTCTGAGGATATGCTTTCTCGTATCCTCAACAAAGTTGAAGGGTTGGCAAGATTTTAAAAGAAATGAAAGAATATAAGTCAACCCTTAGCCAGACTGTTAACTCTTTTTCAATATCGATAAGTTGTTGGAGATCCAAATGGGTCATATCTCATCTCAATTGAACTCTAGACAGTATGAGGGTTTGCCTAGTGATACTATGGCTACCCATAACAAGGAGGTTTAAGTGTGGACTTGCGCATGCCGCGATTTTAGCTGAGGTGCTCAATGGGAGGCAACCCAACTTTTATTCTTCTTTCTTTGTTAATCTTGAAATAATGGTGTGTTGAATGTGCAGGTCAAAGTGAAGAAAGGTGTTAAAAACTACAGGTTGGCGAACTAAAGGTCCAGTCAGCGCATCGCCGAAGCTGTCGGCAAGCCCGACCTTGACCGCCATTAGACTCAAGGGAATTTTAAATTGGAGTTTGTAAAACATGACGAGTCCAAGAGCAACTTCGTGAATCGCCAACCAGGTCGGCGATCGATAATTAGTCAGTCGTTTGGTCCCCCACGTTAACTGGAGGTCTTGTAAGACTCGGTGTATCAAGTGATCATTCGGCGTATCACTGATTGGGTCGGCAAGCACGACCAATGTCACCTAATGGGCGAGAATCAGACTGTTTTCAAAAGGCCAAATGTTTAAACTTCCAACTCTTTCACTTTCCCTCAGTTTTGAACATCCAAAACTCACACCCTCACTTTAGTTCCCTATATTTTTCCATTCCTATCGTATTTAATAGCTGATTTGTAGTGGGATTACTTTTCCGCCTAGCATTTCAATCTTTATTAATTCGGCATTAAAGGTTGGTTTTTCATTCCCTAATTTTATTTTTATAATTTTGTTCTCATATGCAATGATTTTATCTTAGTGATTTGTGCTAGGCCTCTCTGATTATATATGTTGTTGTGTAAGCATGTTTTAATTCGATATCCTTGCCCGTAATGTTTTTAATGTTTGAATTATTGTAATTTAATGCGTTAATATTGGTTAGTTTGTGTGTTTGTGCTTGCATGCTCTTGGGTCTAGTCGGGTGAAGTCTAAGTAACCCGTAGTTGTGTCGAATGAGTAATTTTCCCAACGATAGAGCGGGTGACATCATTCTTAAGGGCATATGTTATCAAATGGCCACGTTTGGCAAAACCAGGAGAAGTCTGACTATCCTGGGCAATGGGTGTAATGGGTATGACCTTAATTTGATTTGTGCATGCTTAGATTTTGTTTTCGGGGGTTGCGTGGATGAATTTTTGAAGTTGGGTTGAATGTAGGCACGTTGGGCCATTTGGTGAGCATGGTCAAGCTCGTTGAACCACTCGACGATTGATCGAAGTTCCCCATCTGGCCTTTAATTGCATGCGAAATAAGTATTTGGGTTTTGTAACTTTTAGACAGAAGCTTGAGGTCGCCGAAAGCACTCAGTGACTCGCTAAAAGTCCTTCTTGATCGGCATTTGTCTGCGCCCCTGAACCTTAAAATAAATTGTATCTCTCGACGAGCTAATACTTGCTTGCTGAATGCTGTCTGCAATTCACCGAAAAGCATTTCCATCACCGACAAGCCAAATTTTTCTAAGCTTTTAGAGCCAATCCTTTCGGCGAGACCGATCTAGCCCGCTAAAGTGATTCGCCTACACATAGACAGGTTAGGCGAGCCTTCTCGTATATCCTCCCCACGAGTGCTAAAAGCCAAAGGACTTGGAAGGTGGTCGGTCAGAGGATATGATTTCTTATATCCTTAAAAAAGTTGAGGGTTCCGACAAGATTTAAAAAGAAATGAAAATGGATGAGTCGACCCTTAGACAGACTGTTACCTCTCTTTCAATATCGATGAAGCTGTTGGATATCCAACTGGGTTATATCTCATCTCACTTGAACTCAAGACAGTAAGGGGGTTTGCCTAGTGATAATCTGGCTACCCCAAGAATGAGGTTTAAGTGTGGACTTTCGTCGTTCCGCAATTTTAGCTAAGGTGCGCCCTACGAGGCAACCCAACTTTAATTTTTCTTTCCTTGTTAATTTTGAAATCGTAGTGTGCCGAATGTGCAGGTCAAAGTGGGGAAAGGTGTTGAAAAGTGCAGGTTGGCAAGCTAAAAGGCTAGTCGGCGCGCCGCCGAAGAGGTCGGCCAGCCCGACCTAGACCGCTGTTAGACTCAAGACAATTTTAAATTTGAGTTTGTAAAACTCGGCGAGTCCAAGAGCAACTTGGTGAATCGCCGACCAGGTCGGCGATCACTATCAAGTCAGCCGTTTGGTCACCCACATTAACTGGCGGTCTTGTAAAACACGGTGTGGCAAGTGATCATTCATCATGTTACCGATAGGGTCGGAGATCACGACTAATGTCACATAATGGGCAAGAATCAGACTATTTTTAAAAGGCCAAATGTTTAAACTTCCAACTCTTTCGCTTTCCCTAGTTTTGAACATCCCAAATTCACAGCTACACTTTAGTTCCCTATATTTTTGCATTCCTATCATATTTTAGTCATTGATTTGTAGTGGGATTACTTTGGCGCCTAGCATTTCAATCTTTATTAATTCGGCATTAAAGGTTGGTTTTCCAATACCCAAGTTTATTTTTAGAATTTTGTACTCATTTGCAATGAATTTATCTTAGTGATGTGTGCTAGGCCTCTCTGATTATAATTATTGTTGTGTATGGATGTTTTAATTCAATATCGTTGCCCGTAATGTTTTTAATGATTGAATTATCGTAATTTTATGACTTAATATTGGTTAGTTTGTGGGTTTGTGCCTGCATATTCTTGGGTCTAGTTGGGTGAAGTCTAAGTAACCCGTAGTTGTGCCGAATGAGATATTTTCCCAATGATAGAGCGGGTGAGATCATTCTTATGAGCATATGTCATCAAATGGAAGCGAGTCTTCTCGTATGTCCTCCCCACGAGCGCCAAAAGCCAAAGGATTTGGAAGGTGGTCGGTCTAAGGATAAGCTTTCTTGTATCCTCAACTAAGTTGAATGGTTGGACAAGATTTTAAAAGAAATGAAAGAATATGAGTTGACCCTTAGCTACACTGTTAGCTCTCTTTCTATATCGATCAAGTTGTTGGAGATCTAAATGGGTCATATCTCATCTCACTTGAACTCAAGACAGTAAGGGGGTTTGCCTATTGATACTATGGCTACCCCAAGAATGAGGTTTAAGTGTGGAGTTTCGTCGTTCCGCAATGTTAGCTAAGGTGCTTCCTGGGAGGCAACCCAACTTTAATTTTTTGTTTCCTTGTTAATTTTGAAATAATGGTGTGTGAAATGTGCAGGTCAAAGTGGGGAAAGATGTTGAAAAGTGCAGGTTGGCGAGCTACAGGTCTAGTTGGCGCGTTGCCGAAGAGGTCGGCCAGCCCAACCTACACCTCCGTTAGACTCAAGACAGTTTTAAATTTGAATATGTAAAACTCGGCGAGTCCAAGAGCAACGTGGTGAATCCCCGACTTGGTCGGCGATCGCTATCAAGTCCGCCGTTTGGTCACCCACATTAACTGGAGGTCTTGTAAAATTAGGTGTGGCAAATGATCACTCGGCATGTTACCGATTGGGTCGGAGATCACGACTAATGTCACATAATGGGCGAGAATCAAACTGTTTTTAAAAGGCGAAATGTTTAAATTACCAAGTCTTTCACTTTCCCTCAGTTTTGAACATCCCAAATTCACACCCGCACCTCTCTAATTATAATTGTTGTTGTGTATGCATGATTAAATTTGATATCCTTGCCTGTAATGTTTTTAATGATTGAATTATGGTAATTTTAATCCTTATTATTGGTTAGTTTGTGGGTTTGTGCTTCCATGTTATTGGGTTTAGTCAGGTGAACTCTAAGTAACCCGTAGTTGTGCCAAATGAATAATTTTTCTAATAATAGAGCTGGTGACAGCTTTCTTAAGGGCATATGTCATCAAATGGCCAAATTTCGCAAAATCGGGAGAAGTCTGACTATCCTGGGGTAATGGGTGTAACTGATAGGAGGTTAATTGGATTTGTGCATGCTTCGATTTTGTTTTCGGGGGATGCATGGATAAATTTTAGAAGTTGGGCTGAAAGTAGGCACGTTGGGTCTATTAGTGAGTTTGGTTGAGCTCGCCGAACCACTCGACGGCTTGCTCAACTTCCCCATCTTGCCTTTAATTCCATGCTAAGTAAGTATTTGGGGTTTGTAACTTTTGGAGAGAATCTTGAGGTCGCCAAAAGCCGTCGGTGACTCGCTGAAAATCCTTCTTGATTGCCCTTTGTCTGCGCCCCTGAACCTTAAAATAAATTGTAACTTTCGACGAGCTAATCCTTGCTTGCCAAATACTGTCGGCGATTCACCGAAAGGCATTCCCATTGCCGACATGCCAAATTTTTCTGAGATTTTAGTGCCAATCCCTTTGGCAAGCCCGATCTAGATGACCAAAGTGATTCGGCTACACGCCGACTGGTTCGTCGAGCCTTCTCGTATGGGCTCCCCACGAGCGCCAAAAGCCAAAGGATTTGGAAAGTGGTCGGTCTGAGGATATGCTTTCTCGTATCCTCAACAAAGTTGAAGGGTCTGACAAGATTTTAAAAGAAATGAAAGAATATGAGTCGACCCTTAGCTATACTGTTAACTCTCTTTCAATATCGATAAGCTGTTGGAGATCCAAATGGGTCATATCTCGTCTCACTTGAACTCAAGACAGTAAGGGGTTTTGCCTAGTGATACTATGGCTAACCCTAAGAATGAGGTTTAAGTGTGGACCTGCGCATGCCGCGACTTTAGCTAAGCTGCTCAATGGGAAGCAAACCAACTTTTTTTCTTCTTTCTTTGTTAATCTTGAAATAATGGTGTGTTAAATGTGTAAGTCAAAGTGGGGAAAGGTGTTGAAAAGTGCAGGTTTGTTCATGCTTAGATTTTATTTTCGGGGGTTGCGTGGATGAATTTTAGAAGTTAGGTTGAAAGTAGGCACGTTAGGCCATTTGGTGAGCTGGGTCAAGCTCGTCGAACCACTCGACGATTGATCGAAGTTCCCCATCTCTCCTTTAATTCCACGCGAAATAAGTATTTGGGTTTCGTACCTTTTAGAGAGAAGCTTGAGGTCGCCGAAAGCACTCAGCGACTTGCTGAAAGTCCTTCTTGATCGCCATTTGTCTACACCCCTGAACCTTAAAATAAATTGTAACTTTCTACGAGCTAATCCTTGCTTGCCGAATGCTGTCGGCGATTCACCGAAAAACATTACTATTGCCGACAAGACAAATTTTTCTGAGCTTTTGGAGCCAATCCTTTCGGCGAGCCCGATCTACCACGCTAGAGTAATTCGCCTACTCGCAGATAGGTTCGGCGAGCTTTTTCGTATATCCTCCCCACGAGCGCCAAAAGCCAAAGGACTTGGAAGGTGGTCGGTCTGAGGATATGCTTTCTCGTATCTTCAACAAAGTTGAGGGTTCCGACAAGATTTTAAAAGAAATGAAAAAAAAATGAGTCGACCTTTAACCAGACTATTACCTCTCTTTCAATTTCGATCAAGCTGTTGGATATCCAACTGGGTTATATCTCATCTCACTTGAACTGAAGACACTAAGGGGGTTTGCCTAGTGATACTCTGGCTACCCCCGAAGGAGGTTTAAGTGTGGACTTCCGTCGTTCTGCAATTTTAGCTAAGGTCCTCCCTGGGAGTCAACCCAACTTTTATTTTTCTTTTCTTGTTAATTTTTAAATAATAGTGTATTTAATGTGCAGGTCAAAGTGGGGAAAGGTGTTGAAAAGTCAAGGTTGGCGAGCTAAAGGTCTAGTCGGCGTGTCGCCGAAGACGTCGGCCAGCCCGACCTAGACCGCCGTTAGTCTCAAGACTATTTTAAATTTGAGTCTGTAAAACTTAGCGAGTCCAAGAGAAACTTGGTGAATCGCCGACCAGGTCGGCGTTCGCTATCAAATTTGCCGTTTGGTCAGCCACATTAACTGGAGGTCTTGTAAAACTCAGTGTGGAAAGTGATCACTCGGCATGTTACCGATAATGTCGGAGATCATGAATAAAGTCACATAATGGGCAAGAATCAGACTGTTTTTAAATGGCCAAATGTTTAAACTTCCAACTCTTTCACTTTCCCTCAGTTTTGAACATCGTATACTCACACCCGCACTTTAGTCCCCTATATTTTTGCATTACTATCGTATTTTAGTCGTTGATTTGTAATGGAATTACTTTGCCACCTAGCATTTCAATCTTTATTAATTCGGCATCAAAAGTTGATTTCGCAATCCCTAAGTTTTGTTTTTAGAATTTTTTACTCATATGCAATGATTTTATATTAGTGATGTGTGCTAGGCCTCTCTGATTATAATTGTTGTTGTGTATGCATTTTTAAATTCAATATCCTTGCCCGTAATGTTTTTAATGATTGAATTATCGTAACTTTATGCCTTAATATTGGTTAGATTGTGGGTTTGTACCTGCATGTTCTTGGGTCTAGTCGGGTGAAGTCTAAGTAACCTGTAGTTGTGCCGAATGACTAATTTTCCCATTGATAGAGCGGGTGACATTATTCTTAATGGTGTGTTGAATATGCAGGTCAAATTGGGGAAAAGTGTTGAAAAGTTTAGGTTTCCGAGCTAAAGGTCCAGTCGACACGTCACCAAAGAGGTCGGCAAGCCTGACCTAAACCGCCGTTAGACTCGAGACAATTTTAAATTAGAGTCTATATAACACTGTGTGTCCAAGAGCATCTTGGTGAATTGCCGACCAGGTCGGCAATCGTTAATTAGTCCGCCGTTAGGTCCCCCACATTAACTGGAGGTCTTGTAAACCTTGGTGTACCAAGTGATCACTCGGCGTGTCACCAATTAGGTCGGAAAGCATGACTAATGTCACCTATTGGGTGTGAATCAGACGGTTTTTAAAAGGCCAAATGTTTAAACTTCCAAATCTTTCACTTTGCCTTAGTTTTGAACATCTCAAACTCACACCCTCACTGTAATTCCCTATATTTTTGCATTCCTATCGTATTTTAGTCGTTGAATTATAGTTGGATTACTTTGGTGTCTAGCATGTCAATCTTTGTTAATTTAGCATTAAAAGTTGGTTTTCCAATCCCTAAGTTTTTTTTTTATAATTTTGTACTCATTTGCAATGATTTTATCTTAGTGATGTGTTCTAGGCCTCTCTGATTATAATTGTTGTTGTGTATGCATGTTTTAATTTGATATCCTTGCCCGTAATGTTTTAATGATTGAATTATCATAATTTTATACCTTAATATTGGTTAGATTGTGGGTTTGTGCCTGCATGTTCTTGGGTCTAGTCGGGTGAAGACTAAGTAACCCGTAGATGTGCGGAATGAGTAATTGTCCCAATGATAGAGCGGGTGAAATCATTCTTAAAGGCGTATGTCATCAAATGGCCAAATTGGCTAAGTCGGGAGAAGTCTTACTATCCTGGAATAATGGGTGTATTGCGACGAGCTGAATTTGATTTGTGCATTCTTACATTTTGTTTTCAGGGATTGCGTGGATTAATTTTGAAATTGGGTTGAAAGTAGGCAGGTTGGGTCATTTAGTGAGTTGGGTCGAGCTCGCCGAACCACTCGACGGTTCACCGAAGTTCTCCATCTCCCCTTTAATTCCATGCTAAAGAAGTATTTGGGTTTCGTATCTTTTGGAGAAAAGTTTTAGGTAGCCGAAAGCACTGGGTAACTCGCTGAAAGTCTTTCTTGATCACCATTTGTTTGTGCCCCTGAACCTTAAAATAAATTGTAACTTTTGATGAGCTAATCATTGCTTGCCGAATGCTGTCAGCGATTCATCGAAAGGGATTCCCATCGCAGACATGCCAAATTTTTCAGAGATTTTAGAGCCAATCCTTTTGGCAAGCCCGATCTAGCTCGCCAAAGTGATTCGGGTACTTACCGACTGGTTCGGCAAACCTTCTCATATGTCCTCCCCACTAGCGCCAAAAGCCAATGGATTTGGAATGTGGTCGGTTTGAGGATATGTTTTCTCGTATCCTCAACAAAGTTTAGGGGTCGGACAAGATTTTAAAAGAAATGAAAGAAGATGAGTCGACCCTTAGCCAGATTCTAACCTATCTTTCAATATCGATTAACCTGTTGGAGATCCAAATGGGTCATATCTAAATTAACTTGAACTCAAGACAGTAAGGGGGTTTGCGTGGACTTGCGTCGGGCCGCAATATTAGCTAAGGTCCTCCTTGGGAGGCAACCAAACTTTTATTTTTCTTTCTTTGTGAATTTTGAAATAATGGTGTGTTGAATGTGCAGGTCAAAGTGGGAAAAGGTGTTGAAAAGTGTAGGTTGGAGAACTAAAGGTCCACTCAGCGCGCCGCCGAAGATGTCAACAAGCCTGACCTTGACTGCCGTTAGACTGAAGAGAATTTTTAATTGGAGTTTGTAAAACACGACGGGTCCAAGAGCAACTTGGTGTATCGTCGACCAGGTCGGCGATCGCTAATTAGTCAGATGTTTGGTCCCCCACAATAACTGGAGGTCTTGTAAAACTCAGTGCAGCAAGTGATCACTCGGCGTGTCACCAATTAGGTTGGCAAGCACGACGATTGTCACCTACTGGGCAAGAATCAGACGGTTTTTAAAATTCCAAATGTTTAAACTTCTAACTCTTTAACTTTCCCTCAGTTTTCAACATCTTAAACTCACACCCTCACTTTCCCTATATTTTTGCATTCCTATCGTATTTTAGTCGTTGATTTGTAGTTGGAATACTTTGGTGCCTAGCATGTCAATCTTTATTAAGTCATCATTAAAAGTTGGTTTTCTAATCCCTTAGTTTTTTTTTAGAATTTTGTACTCATTTGGAATGAGTTTATCTTAGTGATGTGTTCTAGGCCTCTCTGATTATAATTGTTGTTGTGTATGCATGTTTTAATTTGATATCCTTGCCCGCAATGTTTTTAATGATTGAATTATCATAATTTTATGCCTTAATATTGGTTAGTTTGTGGGTTTGTGCTTGCATGTTCTTGGGTCTAGTCGGGTGAAGTCTAAGTAACTCGTAGTTGTGCCGAATGAGTAATTTTCCCAATGATAGAGGAGGTGACATCATTCTTAAGGGCATATGTCATCAAATTGCTAAATTTGGCAAAACCGGGAGAAGTCTGACTATCCTGGGGTAATGGGTGTATTGAGTACGAGATTAATTTAATTTGTGCATGCTTAGATTTTATTTTCAGGGGTTGCATGGATGAATTTTCGAAGTTGGGTTGAAAGTAGGCACGTTGGGTCAGTTGGTGAGCTAGGTTGAACTCGACGAACCAGTCGACGGTTCGCTCATGTTCCCTATGTTGCCTTTAATTCCATCCTAAATAAGTATTTGAGGTTTGTAACTTTTGGAGAGAAGCTTGAGGTCGCCTAAAGCACTCAGCGACTCGTTGAAAGCCCTTCTTGATTGCCCTTAGTCTTCGCCCTTAAACCTTAAAATAAATTGTATCATTTGACGAGCTAACCTTGCTTGCTGAATACTGTCAGCGATTCAACGAAAGACATTCCCATCGCCGACATGCCAAATAATTCTGCGATTTTAGAGCCAATCTTTTCGGCGAGCCCGATCAAGCTGACCAAAGTGATTTGGCTACTCGCCGACCGGTTAAGCGAGCCTTCTCGTATGTCCTCCACACGAGCGCCAAAAGCCAAAGGATTTGGAACGTGGTCGATCTGAGGATATGCTATCTCGTATCCTCGACAAACTTGAAAGGTCGGACAAGATTTCAAAAGAAATGAAAGAATATGAGTCGACCCTTAGCCATACTGTTAACTCTCCTTCAATATCGATCAAGCTGCTGGAGAACCAAATGGGTCATATCTCATCTCACATGAACTAAAGATAGTAAGGGGGTTTGCCTAGTGATATTATGGCTAACCGTAAGAATGAGGTTTAAGTGTGGACTTGCTTGATGCCGTGAATTTAGCTAAGGTGCTCAATGGAAGGCAACCCAACTTTTATTCTTCTTTCTTTGTTAATTTTGAAATAATGGTGTGTTGAATGTGCATGTCAAAGTGGGGGTAAGGTGTTGAACATCCAAAACTCACACCACCCGCACTTTTATTCCCTATACTTTTCCATTCCTATCTTATTTAATAGTTGATTTGTAGTGGGATTACTTTATCGCCTAGCATTTCAATCTTTATTAATTCGGCATTAAAGGTTGGTTTTCCAATCCCTAATGTTATTTTTTGAATTTTGTACTCATTTGTAATGAATTTATCTAAGTGATGTGTGTTAGGCCTCTCTGATTATATATGTAGTTGTGTAAGCATGTTTGAACTCGATATCCTTGCTCGTGATGTTTTTAATGATTGAATTATTGTAATTTATGCCTTAATATTTGTTAGTTTGTTGGTTTGTGCTTGCATGTTCTTGGGTCTAGTCGGGTGAAGTCTAAGTAACCCGTAGTTGTGCCGAATGAGTAATTTTCATAATAATAGAGCGGGTGAAATCATTGTTAAGGGCATATGTCATCAAATGGCCAAATTTGGCAAAACCGGGAGAAGTCTGATTATCCTGGTGTAATGGGTGTATTAGGTACGAGCTTAATTTGATTTATGCATGCTTAGATTTTGTTTTCAGGGGTTGCATGGATGAAATTTAGATGTTGGGTTGAAAGTAGGCTCGTTGGGTGATTTGGTGAGCTGGGTTGAGCTTGCCGAACCACTGGATGGTACGCTCAAGTTCACCATCTTGCCTTTAATTCCATGCTAAATAAGTATTTGGGGTTTGTAACTTTTGGAGAGAAGCTTGAGGTCGCATAAAATACTCGATGACTCGCTGAAAGCCCCTTTTGATCGCCCTTTGTCTGCGCCCCTAAACCTTAAAATAAATTGTATCTTTCGACGAGCTAATCCTTGCTTGCCGAATACTATCAGCGATTCACCGAAAGGCATTCCCATCGCCGACATGCTAATTTTTTATTCAATTTTAGAGGAAATCGTTACGGCGAGCCCGATCTAGCTGACCAAAGTGATTCGGCTACTCGCCGACCGGTTCGGCGAGCCTTCTAGTATGTCATCCCCACGACCGCCAAAAGCCAAAGGATTTGGAAAGTGGTCGGTTTGACGATATTTTTTCTCGTATCCTCAACAAACTTGAAAAGTCGGACAAGATTATAAAATAAATGAAAGAATATGTGTCGCCCCTTAGCCAGACTGTTAACTCTCTTTCAATATCGATCAAGCTGTTTGAGATCCAAATGGGTCATATCTCATCTCACTAGAACTCAAGACAGTAAGGGGGTTTTCCTAATGAGACTATGGCTAACCCTACGAATGAGGTTTAAGTGTGGACTTGCGTCATGCCACGATTTTAGCCAAGGTGCTCAATGGGCGGAAACCCAACTTTTATTCTTCTTTCTCTATTAATTTTGCAATAATGGTGTGTTAAATGTGTAAGTCAAAGTGGGGAAAAGTGTTGAAAAGTGCAGGTTGGCGAACTAACGGTCCAGTCAGCGTGTCGCCGAAGATGTCGACAACCCTGACCTTGACTGCCATTAGACTAAAGAGAATTTTAAATTGGAGTTTGTAAAAACCGACAGGTGCAAGAGCAACTTGGTGAATCGCCGACCAGGTCGGCAATCGCTAATTAGTCCGTCGTTTGGTCCCCCACATTAACTGGAGGTCTTGTAAAACTCGGTGTAGCAAGTGATCACTAGGCGTGTCACTGATTGGGTCTGCAAGCACAACTAATGTCACGTAATGGGCGAGAATCAGATGGTTTTTAAAAGGCCAAATGTTTTAACTTCCAACTCTTTCACTTTCCCTCAGTTTTGAACATCCAAAACTCATACCCGCACTTTAGTTCCCGATATTTTTCCATTCCTATTGTATTTAATAGTTGATTTGTAGTGGGATTACTTTGCCGCCTAGCATTTCAATCTTTATTAATTCGGCATTAAAGATTTGTTTTCCAATCCCTAATTTTATTTGTTTTAGAATTTTTACTCTTTTTCAATGATTTTATGTTAGTGATGTGTGCTAGGCCTCTCTAATTATATATGTTGTTGTGTAAGCATGTTTTAATTCGATATCCTTGCCCGTAATGTTTTTAATGATTTAATTATCGTTATTTTATGCCTTAATATTGGTTAGGATATGGGTTTGTGCTTGTATATTCTTTGGTCTAGTTGGGTGAAGTCTAAGTAACCCGTAGTTGGGCCGAATGAGTAATTTTCCCAAAGATAAAGTGGGTGACATCATTCGTAAGGGCATGTGTCATCAAATGGCCAAGTATGGCAAAACCGGGAGAAGTCTGACTATCCTGGGTAATGGGTGTAATTGGTACGGGCTTAATTTGATTTGTGCATGCTTAGATTATGTTTTCGAGGGTTGCGTGGATGAATTTTAGAAGTTGGGTTGAAAGTAGGCACGTTGGGTCATTNGCATGACGAATGTCACCTAATGGGCAAGAATCATACGGTTTTTAAAATTCCAACTATTTAAACTACTAACACTTTCTCTTTCCCTCAGTTTTGAACATCTCAAACTCACACCCTAACTTTAGTTCCCTATATTTTTGCATTCCTATCATATTTTAGTCATTGATTTGTAGTTGGATTAATTTGGTGCTTAGCATGTCAATCTTTATTAATTCAACATTAAACGTTGGTTTTCCAATCCCTAAGTTTTTTTTTAGAATTTTGTACGCATTTGCAATAATTTTATCTTAGTGATGTGTTTCAGGCCTCTCTATTTATAAATGTTGTTGTGTATGCTTGTTTTAATTCAATATCGTTGGCCGTAATGTTTTTAATGATTGAATTATCGTAATTTTATGCCTTAATATTGGTTAGTTTGTGGGTTTGTGCCTGCATGTTGTTGGGTCTAGTCGGGTGATGTCTAAATAACCCGTAGTTGTTCTGAATGAGTAATTTTCCCAATGATAGAACAGTTGACATCATTCTTAAGGGCATATGTCATCAAATGGCCAAATTTGACAAAACTGGAGGAGTCTCACCATGCTGGGGTAATGGGTGTTTTGGGAACGAGCTTAATTTGATTTCTGCATACTTAGATTTTGTTTTCGGGTGTTGCATGGATGAATTTTAGAAGTTGGGTTGAAAGTAGGCACGTTGGGTCATTTAGTCAGCTGGGTTGAGCTCGCCGAACCACTCGATGGTTTATGCAAGTTCCCCATTTTGCCTTTAATTCCATGCTAAATAAGTATTTGGGGTTTGCAACTTTTGGAGACAAGCTTGAGGTCGCCAAAAGCACTCGGCGAGTCGCTTTAAATCCTTCTTGATCGCCCTATGTCTGTGCCCCTAAACCTTAAATATAAATTGTAACTTTCGACAAGTTAATCCTTGCTTGCCGAATGCTGTCGGGGATTCACCGAAAGTCATTCCCATCGTCGACAAGCCAAATTTTTTTGAGCTTTTAGAGCCAATCCTTTCGGCCAGCCCGATCTAGCTAGCTAAAGTGATTCGCCTAGTCGCAGACAGGTTCGGCGAGCCTTGTCGTATATCTTCCCCATAAGCGCCAAAAGCCAAAGGACTTGGAAGGTGATCGGTCTGAGGATATGCTTTCTCCTATCCTCGACAAAGTTGAGGGGTCCGACACAATTTTAAATGAAATGAAAGAAGATGAGTTGACCCTTAGCCAAACTATTATCTCTCTTTAAATATCGATCAACTTGTTGGATATCCAAATCGGTCATATTTCATCTCACTCCAAACCAAGATAGTAAGGGGTTTTGCCTACTGATACTATGGCTAACCCCAAGAATGAGGTTTAAGTGTGGACTTGCGTCGTGATGCAATGTTAGCTAAGGTGCTCTCTAGGAGACAACCGAACTTTTATTTTTCTTTCTTTGCTAATTTTGAAGTAATAGTGTTGAATGTGCAGGTCAAATTGGGGAAAGGTGTTGAAAAGTTTAGTTTGGCGAGCTAAAGGTCCAGTCTACGCGTCACCAAAGAGGTCGGAAAGCCCGCCTTAAACCGCCATTAGACTCGAGAAAATATTAAATTAGAGTCTGTAAAACACTGTGTGTCCAAGAGCAACTTGGTGAATCGCCGAATAGGTAGGTGATCGCTACTTAGTCTGCCGTTTAGTCCCCCACATTAACTGGAGGTCTTGTAAACCTCGGTGTACCAAGTTATCACTCGGCGTGTCACCAATTAGGTCGGCAAGCACGACTAATGTCACCTACTGGGGGAGTATCAGACGGTTTTTAATAGGCCAAATGTTTGAATTTCCAACTCTTTCAGTTTACCTCAGTTTCGAACATCTCAAACTCACACACTCACTTTCGTTCCCTATATTTTTGCATTCCTATCGTAATATAGTCGTTGATTTATAGTTGGATTACTTTGGTGCCAAACATGTCAATCTTTGTTAATTCGGCCTTAAAAGTTGGTTTACCAATCCCTATGTTTTTTTTAGAATTCTGACCTCATTTGCAATGATTTTATCTTAGTGATGTGTGTTAGGCCTCTCTGATTATAATTGTTGTTGTGTATGGATGTTTTAATTCAATATCGTTGCCCGTAATGTTTTTAATCATTGAATTATCGTAATTTTATGACTTAATATTGGTTAGTTTGTGGGTTTGTGCCTGCATAATCTTGGGTCTATTCGGGTGAAGTCTAAGTAACTCGTAGTTGTGCCGAATGAACAATTTTCCCAATGATAGAGCGGGTCACATCATTCTTATGGGCATATGTCATTAAATGGAAAAATTTGGCAAAACCGGGAGAAGTCTGACTATCTTGGGTAATGGGTGTATTGGGTACGACCTTTATTTGATTTGTGCATGCTTTAGATTTTGTTTTTAGAGATTGCGTGGATGAATTTTAGAAGTTGGGTTGAAATTAGGCAGGTTGGGTCATTTTGTGAGCTGGGTCGAGCTCGCTGAACTACTCGACAGTTCACCGAACTTCCCCAGGTCGCCTTTATATCCATGCCAAATAAGTATTTGGGAATTGTAAATTTTAGAGGGAGGCTTGAGATCACCGAACGTACTCGGCGACTCGCTGAAAGTCCTTCTTGATCGTCATTTGTCTACGCCCCTGAATCTTAAAATAAATTGTAACCTTCGACGAGCTAGTCCTTGTTTGCCAAATGTTGTCGGCGCTTCACCGAAAGGCATTCCCACCGCCGACATGCCAAATTTTTCAGATATTTTAGAGCCAATCCTTTCGGCGAGCCTAATCTAGCTCGCCAATATGATTCGGCTACTCCCCGAACGGTTCGACGAGCCTTCTCGTATGTCCTCCCCACAAGCGACAAAAAAAAAGGATTTGGAAGGTGGTTGGTCTGAGGATATGCTTTCTCGTATACTCAACAAAGTTGAGGGGTCCGACAAGATTTTCAAATAAATGAAAAAAGATGAGTCGACCCTTAGCTTGTTTGTTACCTCTCTTTCAATATCGATCAAGCTGTTGGAGATCCAAATGGGTCATATCTCATCTCACTTGAACACAAGACAGTAAGGGGCTTTGCCTAGTGATAATATGGCTAACCCGAAGAATTAGGTTTAGGTGTAGACTTGAGTTATGCCGCGATGTTAACTTAGGTGCTCCCTGGGAGGCAGCCAAACTTCTATTTTTTTTTCTCTGTTAATTTTGAAATAATGGTGTGTTGAATATGCTGGTCAAATTGGGGAAAGGTCGTTAAAAAGTTTAGGTTGGCAAGCTAAAGGTCCAGTCGGCGCATCACCAAAGAGGTCGTCAAGCCCGACCTAAAGCACCGTTAGATTTGAGACAATTTTAAATTGAAGTCTATAAAATTCAGTGAGTCCAAGAGCAAATTGATGAATCGTCGACCAGGTTGGTGATCCCTAATTAGTCAGACGTTTGGTCCCCAACATTAACTAGAGGTCTTGTAAAACTCAGTGTAGCAAGTGATCACTCGGCGTGTCACCTATTAGGTCGGGAAGCATGACGAATGTCACCTAATGGGCAAGAATCATACGGTTTTTAAAATTCCAACTATTTAAACTACTAACACTTTCTCTTTCCCTCAGTTTTGAACATCTCAAACTCACACCCTAACTTTAGTTCCCTATATTTTTGCATTCCTATCATATTTTAGTCATTGATTTGTAGTTGGATTAATTTGGTGCTTAGCATGTCAATCTTTATTAATTCAACATTAAACGTTGGTTTTCCAATCCCTAAGTTTTTTTTTAGAATTTTGTACGCATTTGCAATAATTTTATCTTAGTGATGTGTTTCAGGCCTCTCTATTTATAAATGTTGTTGTGTATGCTTGTTTTAATTCAATATCGTTGCCTGTAATGTTTTTAATGATTGAATTATCGTAATTTTATGCCTTAATATTGGTTAGTTTGTGGGTTTGTGCCTGCATGTTGTTGGGTCTAGTCGGGTGATGTCTAAATAACCCGTAGTTGTTCTGAATGAGTAATTTTCCCAATGATAGAACAGTTGACATCATTCTTAAGGGCATATGTCATCAAATGGCCAAATTTGATAAAACTGGAGGAGTCTCACCATGCTGGGGTAATGGGTGTTTTGGGAACGAGCTTAATTTGATTTCGGCATGCTTAGATTTTGTTTTCGGGGGTTGCATGGATGAATTTTAGAAGTTGGGTTGAAAGTAGGCATGTTGGGTCATTTAGTGAGCTGGGTTGAGCTCGCCGAACCACTCGATGGTTTACCCAAGTTCCCCATCTTGCCTTTAATTCCATGCTAAATAAGTATTTGGGGTTTGTAACTTTTGAAGAGAAGCTTGAGGTCGCCAAAAGCACTCGGCGAGTCGCTGAAAATCCTTCTTGATCGCCCTATGTCTGTGCCCCTGAACATTAAATATAAATTGTAACTTTCGACGAGTTAATCCTTGCTTGCCGAATGCTGTCTGGGATTCACCGAAAGGCATTCCCATCGTCGACAAGCCAATTTTTTTTGAGCTTTTAGAGCCAATCCTTTCGGCCAGCCCGATCTAGCTAGCTAAAGTGATTCGCCTAGTCGTAGACAGGTTCGGTAAGCCTTCTCGTATATCCTCCCCAGAAGCGCCAAAAGCCAAAGGAGTTGGAAGGTGATCGGTCTGAGGATATGCTTTCTCCTATCCTCGACAAAGTTGAGGGGTCCGACACGATTTTAAATGAAATGAAAGAAGATGAATTGACCCTTAGCCAGACTGTTACCTCTCTTTAAATATCGATCAAGTTGTTAGATATCCAAATCTGTCATATTTCATCTCACGCCAAACCAAGATAGTAAGGGGTTTTGCCTAGTGATACTATGGCTAACCCCAAGAATGAGGTTTAAGTGTGGACTTGCGTCATGATGCGATGTTAGCTAAGGTGCTCTCTGGGAGACAACCGAACTTTTATTTTTCTTTCTTTGCTGATTTTGAAATAATAGAGTGTTGAATGTGCAGGTCAAATTGGGGAAAGGTGTTGAAAGTTTAGTTTGGTGAGCTAAAGGTCCAGTCTACGCGTCACCGAAGAGGTCGGCAAGCCCGCCCTAAACCGCCATTAGACTCGAGAAAATATTAAATTAGAGATTGTAAAACACTGTTCGTCCAAGAGCAACTTGGTGAATCGCCGAATAGGTAGGTGATCGCTAATTATTCTGCCATTTGGTCCCCCACATTAACTGGAGGTCTTGTAAACCTCGGTGTACCAAGTGATCACTCGGTGTGTCACCAATCAGGTCGGTAAGCACGACTAATGTCACCTACTGGGGGAGAATCAGACTGTTTTTAATAGGCCAAATGTTTGAATTTCCAACTCTTTCAGTTTACCTCAGTTTCGAACATCTCAAACTCACACACTCACTTTCGTTCCCTATATTTTTGCATTCCTATCGTAATATAGTCGTTGATTTATAGTTGGATTACTTTGGTGCCAAACATGTCAATCTTTGTTAATTCGGCCTTAAAAGTTGGTTTACCAATCCCTATGTTTTTTTTAGAATTCTGACCTCATTTGCAATGATTTTATCTTAGTGATGTGTGTTAGGCCTCTCTGATTATAATTGTTGTTGTGTATGGATGTTTTAATTCAATATCGTTGCCCGTAATGTTTTTAATCATTGAATTATCGTAATTTTATGACTTAATATTGGTTAGTTTGTGGGTTTGTGCCTGCATATTCTTGGGTCTAGTCGGGTGAAGTCTAAGTAACCCGTAGTTGTGCCGAATGAGCAATTTTCCCAATGATAGAGCGGGTGACATTATTCTTATGGGCATATGTCATTAAATGGAAGAATTTGGCAAAACCGGGAGAAGTCTGACTATCTTGGGTAATGGGTGTATTGGGTACGACCTTTATTTGATTTGTGCATGCTTTAGATTTTGTTTTTAGAGATTGCGTGGATGAATTTTAGAAGTTGGGTTGAAATTAGGCAGGTTGGGTCATTTTGTGAGCTGGGTCGAGCTCGCTGAACTACTCGACAGTTCACCGAACTTCCCCAGGTCGCCTTTATATCCATGCCAAATAAGTATTTGGGATTTGTAAATTTTAGAGGGAGGCTTGAGATCACCGAACGCACTCGGCGACTCGCTGAAAGTCCTTCTTGATCGCCATTTGTGTACTCCCCTGAATCTTAAAATAAATTGTAACCTTCAACGAGCTATTCCTTGTTTGCCGAATGTTGTCGGCGCTTCACCGAAAGGCATTCCCACTGCCGACATGCCAAATTTTTCAGAGATTTTAGAGCCAATCCTTTCGGCGAGCCTAATCTAGCTCGCCAATGTGATTCGGCTACTCCCCGAACGGTTCGACAAGCCTTCTCGTACGTCCTCCCCACGAGCGACAAAAAAAAAGGATTTGGAAGGTGGTCGGTCTGAGGATATGCTTTCTCGTATACTCAATAAAGTTGAGGGGTCCGACAAGATTTTAAAATAAATGAAAAAAGATGAGTCGACCCTTAGCTTGTTTGTTACCTCTCTTTCAATATCGATTAAGCTGTTGGAGATCCAAATGGGTCATATCTCATCTCACTTGAACACAAGATAGTAAGGGGCTTTGCCTAGTGATAACATGGCTAACCCGAAGAATTAGGTTTAGGTGTAGACTTGCGTTGTGCCGCGATGTTAACTTAGTTGCTCCCTGGGAGGCAGCCAAACTTCTATTTTTTTTCTCTGTTAATTTTGAAATAATGGTGTGTTGAATATGCAGGTCGAATTGGGGAAAGGTCGTTAAAAAGTTTAGGTTGGCAAGCTAAAGGTCCAGTCGGCGCATCACCGAAGAGGTCGTCAAGCCCGACCTAAAGCACCGTTACACTCGAGACAATTTTAAATTGAAGTCTATAAAATTCAGTGAGTCCAAGAGCAAATTGATGAATCGTCGACCAGGTCGGCGATCGCTAATTAGTCAGACGTTTGGTCCCCAATATTAACTGGAGGTCTTGTAAAACTCAGTGTATTAAGTGATCACTCGGCGTGTCACCTATTAAGTCGGCCAGCACGATGAATGTCACCTAATGGGCAAGAATCATACGGTTTTTAAAATTCCAACTGTTTAAACTACTAACTCTTTCACTTTCCCTCAGTTTTGAACATCTCAAACTCACACCCTAACTTTAGTTCCTTATATTTTTGCATTCCTATCATATTTTAGTCATTGATTTGTAGTTGGATTAATTTGGTGCTTAGCATGTCAATCTTTATTAATTCTACATTAAATGTTGGTTTTCCAATCCCTAAGTTTTTTTTTAGAATTTCGTACTCATTTGCAATAATTTTATCTTAGTGATGTGTTCTAGGCCTCTCTATTTATAAATGTTATTGTGTATGCTTGTTTTAATTCAATATCGTTGCCCGTAATGTTTTTAATGATTGAATTATCGTAATTTTATGCCTTAATATTGGTTAGTTTGTGGGTTTGTGCCTGCGTGTTGTTGGGTCTAGTCGGGTGATGTCTAAATAACCTGTAGTTGTTCCGAATGAGTAATTTTCTCAATGATAGAACAGTTGACATCATTCTTAAGGGCATATGTCATCAAATGGCCAAATTTGACAAAACTGGAGGAGTCTCACCATGTTGGGGTAATGGGTGTTTTGGGAACGAGCTTAATTTGATTTTTGCATGCTTAGATTTTGTTTTCGGGGGTTGCATGGATGAATTTTAGAAATTGGGTTGAAAGTAGGCACGTTGGGTCATTTAGTGAGCTGGGTTGAGCTCGCCGAACCACTCGATGGTTTACCCAAGTTCCCCATCTTGCCTTTAATTCCATGCTAAATAAGTATTTGGGGTTTGTAACTTTTGGAGAGAAGCTTGAGGTTGCCAAAAGCTCTCGGCGAGTCGCTAAAATCCTTCTTGATCGCCCATTGTCTGCCCCCCTGAACCTTAAATATAAATTATAACTTTCGACGAGCTAATCCTTACTTGCCGAATGCTGTCGGTGATTCACCGAAAGGCATTCCCATCGCTGACATGCCAAATTTTTTTGAGCTTTTGGAGTCAATCCTTTCGGCCAGCCCGATCTAGCTAGCTAAAGTGATTCGCCTAGTCGCATACAGGTTCGGCGAGCTTTCTCGTAAATCCTCCCCACGAACGCCAAAAGCCAAAGGACTGGGAAAGTAATCGGTCTGAGGATATGCTTTCTCCTATCCTCAACAAAGTTGAGGGGTCCGACACGATTTTAAATGAAATGAAAGAAGATGAGTTGACCCTTAGCCAGACTGTTACCTCTCTTTAAATATCGATCAATCTGTTGGATATCAAAATCGGTCATATCTCATCTCACTCCAAACCAAGATAGTAAGGGGTTTTGCCTAGTGATACTATGGCTAACCCCAAGAATGAGGTTTAAGTGTGGACTTGCGTCGTAATGCGATGTTAGCTAAAGGTTCTCTCTGGGAGGAAACCAAACTTTTTTTTTCTTTCTTTGTTCATTTTGAAATAATAGTGTGTTGAATGTGCAGGTCAAATTGGGGAAAGGTGTTGAAAAGTTTAGTTTGGCGAGCTAAAGGTCCAGTCTACGCGTCACCGAAGAGGTCGGCAAGCAAGCCCTAAACCGCCATTAGACTCGAGAAAATATTAAATTAAAGTCTGTAAGACACTGTGTGTCCAAGAGCAACTTGGTGAATCGCCGAATAGGTCGGTGATCGCTAATTAGTCTGCCGTTTGGTCCCCCACATTAACTGGAGGTCTTGTAAACCTCGGTGTACCTAGTGATCACTCGGCGTGTCACCAATCAGGTCGGCAAGAACGTCTAGTGTCACCTACTGGGCGAGAATCTGACGGTTTTTGATAGGCCAAATGTTTAAACTTCTAACTCTTTCAGTTTACCTCAGTTTCGAACATCTCAAACTCATACACTCACTTTCGTTCCCTATATTTTTGCATTCCTATCGTAATATAGTCGTTGATTAGTAGTTGGATTACTTTGGTGCCAAGCATGTCAATCTTTGTTAATTCGGCATTAAAAGTTATTTTCCAATCCCTATGTTGTTTTTAGAATTCTGACCTCATTTGCAATGATTTTATCTTAGTGATGTGTGCTAGGCCTTTTTTATTATAATTGTTGTTGTGTATGGATGTTTTAATTCAATATCGTTGCCCGTAATGTTTTTAATCATTGAATTATCGTAATTTTATGACTTAATATTGGTTAGTTTGTGGGTTTGTGCCTGCATATTCGTGGGTCTAGTCGGGTGAAGTCTAAGTAACCCGTAGTTGTGCCGAATAAGCAATTTTCCCAATGATAGAGCGGGTGACATCATTCTTATAGTCATATGCCATTAAATGGAAGAATTTGGCAAAATCGGGAGAAGTCTGACTATCCTGGGTAATGGGTGTATTGGGTACGACCTTTATTTGATTTGTGCATGCTTTAGATTTTGTTTTCAGAGATTGCATGGATGAATTTTAGAAGTTGGGTTGAAATTAGGCAGGTTGTGTCGTTTTGTGAGCTGGGTCGAGCTCGCCGAACCACTCGACAGTTCACTGAACTTCCCCAGGTTTCCTTTATATCCATGCCAAAGAAGTATTTGGGTTTTGTAACTTTTAGAGGGAGGCTTGAGATCACCGAACGCACTTGGCGACTCGCTGAAAGTCCTTCTTGATCGCCATTTGTCTACGCCCTTGAATCTTAAAATAAATTGTAACCTTCGACGAGCTAGTCCTTGTTTGCTGAATGGCATTCCCACCGCCGACATGCCAAATTTTTCAGAGATTTTAGAGCCAATCCTTTCGGCGAGCCTAATCTAGCTCGCCAATGTGATTCGGCTACTTCCCGAACGGTTCGACAAGCCTTCTCGTATGTCCTCCCCATGAGAGACAAAAAAAAGGATTTGGAAGGTGGTCGGTCTGAGGATATGCTTTCTCGTATGCTCAACAAAGTTGAGGGGTCCGACAAGAATTTACCATAACTGAAAAAAGATGAGTCGACCCTTAGCTTGTTTGTTACCTCTCTTTCAATATATATCAAGCTGTTGGAGATCCAAATAGGTCATATCTCATCTCACTTGAACGCAAGACAGTAAGGGGCTTTGCCTAGTGATAATATGGCTAACCCGAAGAATTAGGTTTAGGTGTGGACTTGCGTTGTGCCGCGATGTTAACTTAGGTGCTCCCTGGGAGGCAACCAAACTTCTATTTTTTTTTCTCTGTTAATTTTGAAATAATGGTGTGTTGAATATTCAGGTCAAATTGGGGAAAGGTCGTTAAAAGATTTAGATTGGAAAGCTAAAGGTCCAGTCGGCGCGTCACCAAAGAGGTCGTCAAACCCGACCTAAACCACCGTTAGACTCGAGACAATTTTAAATTGGAGTCTGTAAAATTCATTGAGTCCAAGAGAAAATTGGTGAATCGTCGACCTGGTCGACGATCACTAATTAGTCAGACGTTTGGTCCCCAACATTAACTAGAGGTCATGTAAAACTCAATGTAGCAAGTGATCACTCGGAGTGTCACCTATTAGGTCGGCAAGCACGATGAATGTCACCTAATGGGCAAGAATCATACGATTTTTAAAATTCCAACTGTTTAAACTTCTAACTATTTCAGTTTCGCTCAGTTTTGAACATCTCAAACTCACACCCTAACTTTAGTTCCCTATATTTTTGCATTCCTATCATATTTTAGTCATTGATTTGTAGTTGGATTACTTTGGTGCTTAGCATGTCAATCTTTATTAATTCTGCATTAAAAGTTTGTTTTCCAATCCCTACGTTTTTTTTAAGAATTTTGTACTCATTTGCAATGATTTTATCTTAGTGATGTGTTCTAGGCCTCTCTATTTATAAATGTTGTTGTGTATGCTTGTTTTAATTCAATATCGTTGCCCGTAATGTTTTTAATAATTGAATTATTGTAATTTTATGCCTTAATGTTGGTTAGTTTGTGGGTTTGTGCTTGCATGTTGTTGGGTCTAGTCGGGTGAAGTCTAAATAACCCATAGTTGTTCCGAATGAATGATTTTCCCAATGATAGAACAAGTGACATCATTCTTAAGGGCATATGTCATCAAATGGCCAAATTTGACAAAACCGGAGATGTCTCACCATCCTGGGGTAATGGGTGTATTGGGAACGAGCTTAATTTGATTTCTGCATGCTTAGATTTTGTTTTCGGGGGTTGCATGGATGAATATTAGAAGTTGGGTTGAAAGTAGGCACGTTGGGTCATTTAGTTAGCTGGGTTGAGCTCGCCGAACCACTAGATGGTTTACCCAAGTTCCCAATCTTGCCTTTAATTCCATGCTAAATAAGTATTTGGGGTTTGTAACTTTTGGAGAGAAGCTTGAGGTCGCCAAAAGCACTCGGCGAGTTGCTGAAAATCCTTCTTGATCGCCCTTTGTCTGCGCCCCTGAAACTTAAATATAAATTGTAACTTTTGACCAGCTAATCCTTGCTTGCCGAATGCTGTCGGCGATTCACCGGAAGGCATTCCCATCGCCGACATGCCAAATTTTTCTAAGATTTTAGTGCTAATCCTTTTGGCGAGCCTGATCTACCTGACCAAATTTATTCGGCTACTCACAGACCGGTTCGGCGAGCCTTCTCGTATGTCCTCCTCACGAGTGCCAAAAGCCAAAGGATTTGGAAAGTGGTCGGTCTGAGGATATGTTTTCTCGTATCCTTAACAAAGTTGAAGGGTTGGAAAAGATTTTAATAGAAATAAAGAATATCAATCGACCCTTAGCTATACTGTTAAATCTCTTTCAATATCGATAAGTTGTTGGTGATCCAAATGGGTCATAGCTCATCTCACTTGAACTCAAGACAGTAGGGGGGTTTGCCTAGTGATACTATGGCTAACCCTAAGAATGAGGTTTAAGTGTGGACCTGCGCATGCCGCAATTTTAGCTAAGCTGCTCAATGGGAGGGAACCCAACTTTTATTCTTCTTTCTTTGTTAATATTGAAGTAATGGTGTGTTGAATGTGCAGGTCAAAGTGAAGAAAGGTGCTGAAAAGTGCAGGTTGGCGAACTAACGGTCCAGTGAGCGCGTCGCCGAAGATGTCGGCAAGCCCGACCTTGACCGCCGTTAGACTCATGAGAAATTTAAATTGGAGTTTATAAAACACGACGAGTGCAAGAGAAACTTGGTGAATCATTGACTAGGTCGCCGATCGTTAATTAGTCCGTCGTTTGGTCCCCTACATTAACTGGAGGTCTTGTAAAACTCAGTGTAGCAAGTGATTACTCGGTGTATCAATGATTGGGTCGGCAAGCACGACTGATGTCACCTAATGGGCGAGAATCAGACGGGTTTTAAAAGGCCAAATGTTTAAACTTCCAACTCTTTCACTTTCCCTTAGTTTTTAACATCCAAAACTCACACGCACACTTTAGTTCCCTATATTTTTCCATTCCTATCGTATTTAATAGTTCATTTGTAGTGGGATTACTTTGACGCCTAGCATTTCTATCTTCATTAATTCGGCATTAAAGGTTGGTTTTCCAATCCCTAATATTATTTTTAGAATTTTGTACTCATTTGCAATGATATTATCTTAGTGATGTGTGCTAGGCTTCTTTGAATATATATGTTGTTGTGTAAGCATGTTTTAATTCGATATCGTTGACCGTAATGTTTTTAATGTATGAATTATCATAATTTTATGCCTTAATATTGGTTAGTTTGTGGGTTTGTGCTTGCATGTTCTTGGGTCTAGTCGGGTGAAGTCTAAGTTACTCGTAGTTGTGTTGAATGTGCAAGTCAAAGTGGGGTAAGGTGTTGAAAAGAGCAGGTTGGCGAACTAAAGGTCCACTCAGCACTTCGCCGAAGATGTCGACAAGCCTGACCTTGACCGCCGTTAGACTCAAGAGAATTTTAAATTGGAGTTTGTAAAACAGGACGGGTCCAAGAGCAACTTGGTGAATCACCGACCAGGTCGGCGATTGCTAATTAGTCCGTCGTTTCGTCCCCCACATCTATTGGAGGTCTTGTAAAACTCGGTGTAGCAACTGATCGCTCTGCGTGTCACTGATTGTGTCTGCAAGCATGACTAATGTCACCTAATGGGCGAGAATCAGATGGTTTTTAAAAGGCAAAATGTTTAAACTTCCAACTATTTCACTTTCCCTCAATTTTGAACATCCAAAACTCACACCTGCACTTTACTTCCCAATATTTTTTTCATTCCTATCGTAATTAATAGTTGATATGTAGTGGGATTACTTTGCCGCCTAGCATTTCAATCTTTATTAAATCGGCATTAAAGGTTGCTTTTCCAATCCCTAATTTTATTTTTAGAATTTTGTACTCTTTTGCAATGATTTTATCTTAGTGATGTGTGCTAGGCCTCTCTGATTTTGTATGTTGTTGTGTAAGCATGTTTTAATTCGATATCCTTGCCCATAATGTTTTTAATGATTGAATTATCGTAATTTTATGCCTTAATATTGGTTAGTTTGTGGTTTTGTGGTTGAATGTTCTTGGGTCTAGTCAGGTCAAGTCTAAGTAACCCGTAGTTTTGCCGATTGAGTAAGTTTCCCAATTATAGAGCGGGTGACATCATTCTTAAGGGCATATGTCATCAAATGGCCAAGTTTTGCATAACCGGGAGAAGTCTGACTATCCTGGGGTAATGGGTGTAACTAGTAGGGGATTAAATTGATTTGTGCATTCTTAGATTTTGTTTTCAGGGGTTGCGTGGATGAATTTTAGAAAATGGATTGAAAGTAAGCACGTTGGGTCATTTGGTGAGCAGGGTCGAGCTCGTCGAACCACTCGACAATTCGCTGAAGTTCCCCATCCCACCTTTAATTCCATGCCAAATAAGTATTTGGGTTTTGTAACTTTTAGAGAGAAGCTTGAGATCACCCAAATCACTTGGCGACTTGCTGAAAGTCCTTCTTGATAGCCCTTTGTCTCCATCGCTCATCCTTAAAATAAATTGTAACTTTCGAATAGCTAATCCTTGCTTGCCGAATGCTGTCGGCGATTCACCAAAAGGCATTCCTATCGCCGACAAGCCAAATTTTTCTAAGCTTTTAGAGCCAATCCTTTCGATGAGCCCTATGTAGCTCGATAAAGTGATTTGTCTACTCATCGATAAGTTTGGCCAGCCTTCTCGTATGTCCTCCCCACGAGCGCCAAAAGTCAAAAGATTTGGAAGGTGGTCTGTATGAGGACATTCTTTCTCATATACTGAACAAAGTTGAGGGGTTCGACAAGATTTTAAATGAAATGAAAGAAGATTAGTCGACCCTTAGCCAGACTGTTACCTCTCTCTCAATATCGATCAAGTTGTTGGATATCCAAATCGATCATATCTGATCTCACTCAAACTCAAGGTAGTAAGGGGGTTTGCCTAGTGATACTATGGCTAACCCAAAGAATGAGGTTTAAGTGTGGACTTGCGTCGTTCCGCGATGTTAGCTAAGGTGCTCTCTGGGAGACAACCCAACTTTTATTTTTCTTTCTTTGTTAATTTTGAAATAATGGTGTGTTGACTGTGCTGGTGAAATTGGGGAAAGGTGTTGAATAGTTTAGGTTGGCGAGCTAAAGTCTTTCCTGATCGCTATGTGTCTGCGCCCCTGAACATTAAAATAAATTGTAACTTTCGACGAGCTAATCCTTGCTTGCCGAATGTTTTTGGTGATTCACCGGATGGCATTCCCATCGCCGACAACCCAAAATTTTCTGAGCTTTTAGAGCCAATCCTTTAGGGGGGCCCGATCTAGCTTGCTAAATTGATTAGCCTATTCGCAGACAGGTTCGGCAAGCCTTCTCGTATATCCTCTCTACGAGCGCCAAAAGCCAAAAAACTTGGAAGGTGGTCGGTCTGAAGATATGCTTTCTCCTATCCTCAACAAAGTTGAGAGTTCCGACAAGATTTTAAAAGAAATGAAAAAAGATGAGTCGACCCTTGGCCAGATTGTTACCTCTCTTTCAATATCGAGCAAGATGTTGGATATCCAACTGGGTTATATCTCATCTTCCTTGAACTCAAGACAGTAAGGGGGTTTGCCTAGTGATACTATGGCTACCCCAAGAATGAGGTTTAAGTGTGGACTTCCGTCGTTCCGTCATTTTAGCTAAGGTGCTCCCTGGGAGGCAACCCAACTTTTATTTTTCTTTCCCTGTTAATTTTGAAATAATAGTGTGTCGAATGTGCAGGTCAAAGTGGGGAAAGGTGTTGAAAACTGCAGGTTGGAGAGCTAAAGGTTTAGTCGGCGCGTCGCCGAAGAGGTCGGCCAGCCCAACCTAGACTGCCATTAGACTCAAGATTATTTTAAATGTAAGTCTGTAAAACTCGGCGAGTCCAAGAGCCACTTCGTGAATCGCCGGCCAAGTCGGCGATCACTATCAAGTCCATCGTTTGGTCATCCACATTAACTGGAGGTTTAGTAAAACTCGGTGTGGCAAGTGATCACTCGGCATGTTACCGATAGGGTCGGATATCACGACTAATGTCACATAATAGGCGAGAATCAGACTGTTTTTAAAAGGCCAAATGTTTAAAGTTCCAACTCTTTCACTTTCCCTCTATTTTGAATATCCCATACTCACTCCCGCACTTTAGCTCCCTATATTTTTGCATTACTATCGTATTTTAGTCGTTGATTTGTAGTGGGATTACTTTGCCACCTAGCATTTCAATCTTTATTAATTCGGCATCAAAAGTGGTTTTCCCAATCCCTAAGTTTTTTTAAATTTTTTTTTGTACTCATATGCAATTATTTTATATTAGTGATGTGTGCTAGGCCTCTCTGATTATAATTATTGTTGTGTATGCATGTTTAAATTTGATATCCTTGCCCGAAATGTTTTTAATGATTGAATTATCCTAATTTTATGCCTTAATATTGGTTAGTTTGTGGGTTTGTGCTTGCATGTTCTTGGGTCTAGTCGGGTGAAGTCTAAGTAACCCATAGTTGTGCCGAATGAGTAATTTTCCCAATGATAGAGCGGGTGACATCATTCTTAAAGGCATATGTCATCAAATGGCCAAATTTGGCAGGAAAAGTCTTACTATCCGGGACTAATGGGTGTATTGGGTACGAGTTTATATTGATATGTCCATTCTTAGATTTTTTTTTTAAGGATTGCATGGATGAATTTTAGAAGTTGGGTTGAAAGTAGGCAGTGTCACGACCCAAGCCTAGGGCCTAGACGTGACATGACGAATGAGGAACCCGAAGGAACCCCAAACAAGCCTCTCAAACTTGTCATCACACTTCATCGGTCGCGGACAACATTAATTAACGGGAAATAGGGACTAAGGGCAAACCATTTCAAACTGACATAATAGAACAAGAGTCAAGCTCATTTACAAAATACTTGTCCAACGCACACCTCTACATACATAGATAGGATGGGGCCACGACATACTACCGGCTCCCCTCATAGTCAAAATACAATTGCAAGCTAAAGTCTCAAAACATAGGAGTAGGAAACATAACATAGCCCTCGAATCATTGAGGACCCACCAACAACTCGGATAAGCACCGTACTAGCCACGTGAATGGAGAGAAGGATCAAGAGTAGCTCCGGTCCCTACATGGTGACATCATGTAGGCAAAATATGCTTTAGTACTTGGAATGTACTAAGTATGCGGAGTGCAACACAATAATAGACAAGGACACAATCGAAATACAAGAAATAGTTTCATAGGCATTATGAATAACAATATGAGGATGCATGATCAAAGTGAAGTCAAAACATGTTTAAGTAAATCTATACTAATAGTAGATATCATATGTGTATGCATGATCCAACCAATCTATAACCCCAACTTAGGATGGGGGATGCCGTTCACACCCGGACACCCTGGTGGCAAGGTATAAACCCCTCACATGGTTGATGTTGGTCACACCCCAAGCATCCTAGGTGGTGAGATATAAACCTCTCACATGGTTGATGTTGGTCACACCCCAAGCATCCTAGGTGGTGAGATATAAACCTCTCACATGGTTGTCCGGTTCTTTTCCCCCGGACCGGGCATGGTCATGCAACACTTTATATAGGAAATTCCCATTAGGCTCTAATGCAATCTCACGTATGGAATGAACATATACACAAGCTTAGTTTGTCATCAACACATCTCTGGATTGCCATACATCTCATAACTCAAGCTTTAAAGCATCGATTCATCAATTCTCCATAGTTGGACATTTTGTCAAACACCTTGAAGGCATGTAATGGAATCAAAGAGCATGGAAAATAGGGTAGTAATTATGCAGCCAAACCAGTGAACAACCTACAACAACACCTTTTAACACCCACAATACCACATGAAAATCTCCACATCCATTCCAAATTTAGATTCAAGTTCTAGAGTCACAACATGCTCAAAACAATCACTTTTCATGTTTAAAATTCAATGTGCAGGAAATTATTACAAAGAACAAGACTAATTTATGAATCTTAACTTAAACCATGAATTAGTGAGTAGAATAGAGTCTAGGCACTATGGGTGGAAGGACCCATGAGTTCAACACCACATACCTTGAGTTTTTATGAAGGTCTTGAGAGTGTCTTCAATGGAAGCTTGGAACTTGGAGCAAGAGTCTCTTCAATCTTGAGGAAGGTTTTGGATTAGGGTTCTTGAGAGAACTTGAGAGAAAATGTGTCTAAGTATGGGAGAGGTGTTTTGGGAAATGTTTTAGAGATGGGAATTGAACTAATGGTATATAGGAAATAACATATGCCCTTTGGAAAAATGGTCCAACACTTAGAAAAAAAATGAGGCGGGTGAATAGTAAAAATGTTCACTGGAAATTGTCTTTCCTGCCGGACAGATTTTACGAAAATGGGCATAACTTCTTCGTCCGAACTCCGAATGAGGTGAAACAAAGTGCGTTAGGTAGCTAACTCAAAGGGCTTTCCATGGATATGTTATTGGCCACCCAATAATTTGTGTGCTAGGTGATATGACCCTCCAAAGTAGACCCTCGAAAAAGGCTTCACTTGGAAATTTCGGATTTTGATACGGTTGCTCTAAAATTTGGGTTAGATCCATTTCCCACTCAATTTGACCCCCTAAACAAGAATATGAAGTCGGATTTTGGAAAAAAGAAACGGATTTTTTTTATAAATAGCTAAACAAGTTTTCGGTAACTTCCGAAGCACATTTTAAAGAACTTTTTGGGTCATTTCAGGCAAGTTGGGTCATTTGTTGAGCTGGGTACAGCTCACCGAACCACTAGACGGTTCACCGAAGTTCCCCAGCTCGGCTTTAATTCCATGCGAAATAAATATTTGGGTTTTTTACTTTTAGAGAGAAGCTTGAGGTCCCCAAAATCACTCGGCGACTCGCTGAAAGTCCTTGTTGATCGCCATTTATCAGCGCCCCTGAATCTTAAAGTAAATTGTAACTTTGGACGAGCTAATATCTACTTGCCGAATGCTATCGGCGCTTCTCCGAAAGGCATTCCCATCGCCGACATGCCAAACTTTTCAGAGATTTTAGAGCCAATCCTTTCGGCGAGCCCGATCTATCTCGCTAATGTGATTCGGCTACTCCCCGACCGGTTCGACCAGCCTTCTCGTATGTCCTCCCCACGAACGCCAAAAGACAAAGGATATGTAAGGTGGTCGGTCTGAGGATATGCTTTCTTGTATACTCAAAAAAGTTGAGGAGTCCGAAAAGATTTTAAACGAAATGAAAGAAGATGAGTCGACCCTTATCGAGACTGTTACCACTTTCAATATCGATCAAGCTATTGGAGAACCAAATGGGTCATATCTCATCTCACTTAAACTGAAGACAGTAAGGGGGTTTTTCTAGTGATACTATGGCTAACACCAAGAATGAGGTTTAAGTGTGGACTTGCGTCCTGCCGCGATGTTAGCAAAGGTAGTCCTTAGGAGGCAACCAAACTATTATTTTTCGTTCTTTGTTAATTTTTAAATAATGGTGGGTTGAATATGCAGGTCAAATTGGGGAAAGGTGTTGAAAAGTTTAGGTTGGCGAGATAAAGGTCCAGTCGGCACGTCACCGAAGAGGTCGGCAACCCCGACCTAAACCGCTGTTAGACTCGAGAGAATTTTAAATTAGATTCTGTAAAACACTGTGTGTCCAAGATCAAGTTGGTGAATCGCCGACCAGGTCAGCGATCATTAATTAGTCCGTCGTTTGGTCCCCCACATTAACTGGAGGTCTTGTAAGACCTGGTGTAGCAAGTGATCACTCTGCGTATTACTGATTGGGTCGGCAAGCACGACTAATGTCACATAATGGGCGAGAATCAGATAGTTTTTAAAACGCCAAATGTTTAAACTTCAAACTCTTTTACTTTCCCTCAGTTTTGAACATTCAAAACTCATACCCTCGCCTTAGTGCCTAGCATTTCAATCTTTATTAATTCGGCATTAAAGGTTGGTTTTTCAATCCCTAATTTTATTTTTATAATTTTGTACTCATTTGCAATGATTTTATCTTAGTTGATGTGTGCTAGGCCTCTCTGATTATATATGTTGTTGTGTAAGCATGTTTTAATTTGATATCCTTGCCCGTCATGTTTTTAAAGTTTGAATTATCGTAATTTTATGCCTTAATATTGGTTAGTTTGTGGGATTGTGCTTGCATGTTCTTGGGTCTAGTCGGGTGAAGTCTAAGTAACCCGTAGTTGTTCCGAAGGAGTAATTTTCCCAATGATAGAGTGGGTGACATCATTCTTAAGGGCAAATGTCATAAAATGGTCAAATTTGGCAGAATCGAGAGAAGTCTGACTATCCTAGGGTAATGGGTGTAATGGCTACAAGCTTCATTTGATTTGTGCATGGTTAGATTTTGTTTTCGGGGGTTGCGTGGATGAATTTTAGAAGTTGAGTTGAAAGTAGGCACGTTGGGTCATTTGGTGAGCTGGGTCGACCTCGTCGAAGTACTCGACGGTTCACCGAAGTTCCCCATCTCACCTTTAATTCCATGTCAATTAAGAATTTGGGTTATGTAACTTTTAGAGAGAAGCTTGAGGTCGCTGAAAGCACTCAGTGACTCGATGAAAGTGCTTCTTGATCACCATGTGTCTGCGCCCCTGAACCTTAAAATAAATTGTACCTTTCGACGAGCTAATCCTTGCTTGCCGAATGCTGTCGGCGATTCACCGGATGGTATTCCCATCTCCGACAAGCCAAATTTTTCTGAGCTTTTAGAGCCAATCCTTTCGGCGAGCCTGATCTAGCTCGCTAAGGTGATTCACCTACTCGCAAACAGG
>NW_026031644.1:0-828 GCF_019186545.1 Solanum stenotomum
TAGTACATCTTCCTAAGAAAGGCCCCATTTCTAAGTCATGTCCGATCAAGGTTCATAAGGATAGCTCATTTGACTTTCTTAGATAAGGATTTTCATGCCGTTCCGGCTCCATCCATCTCTAAGTCTATCATCTCACTCAAGAAGGGAACTTCGCCCTAAGGCCCATCCTTCAAGGTTATACGTTTACTTAGGAAAGCTAGACTTATGAAAATACACAATTTCTTAGTTCTGCCGATTCAAGTCTTGGCCTAGAATTCCTCTTTTAGTATTTATAGAAAGGGCACCATTTCTTAGTTCTAGCCCACTTCACACATTCATGCATTCAAGACTTTAAGTAACAAGGAGGGACACTTTAGTCTACCAACCAAGTCACAATATTTTCATTTAAGGATACTTCATAATCCAACATCTTTTCATATATATACATCATGAAAAAAAATCATACTTTAAATCACAATGCTATCCACTTTACATAGGATCATCACAAGATCACATAAACTCATTCACATCATACCTTCACACATATAGCTTCACATAAAACTTTACATAAAGTTTCATATAGGACTTTACATATAGCCTCATTCATATATAATAATATAACAATACAATAACACTCATATAATGCCCTTCATGGCCTCAATTCACAATAATACAATATTCCAACATTATGCAACAACTTCCCCAATGCCTTCATGGCTACAATTCACAATAATACCGCACAAGAACAAGATATAACACTTCCACCAAAGGTGGATTCAACCTACCAACAACAATCGTCACATATGGACATTTAAAAAGACCATACTTTCAATTACACTACAATAACAC
>NW_026031645.1:0-521 GCF_019186545.1 Solanum stenotomum
TTAACGGGAAGCAACGAGAATATTCCAATGAATCTGAGAGAAGCTCATCACCCAATAGAGTATCCTGATAAGCCAACATGTTTGAAGAACTTGCTTAACAAAAACAAAGTACCGAAGGAGAAAACAGAACAAATCATCATTTGAACAAAGTAGATTGGCATAATATCGACTTATGTACTGGTAAAGATACTCACCTGATATATTATACAGAGAGAGTAGTTGAAGTTTGATTCTGGATTGTTTGTTGTTATAAGAAAAAAATTGCATACCAACTTTGTCAATGAACCACCTGGGCGTTTCGTTTTAAATTATAACGGGAGTATCGTTTTGAATTCAGATGCATATGTGGAACTCAATTGCAAGCGATCATAATCTTAATAGTAATCGAGATTAGGATATTTTTTGTCTGAGATGGAAGTTTGATGTCACTACAGGGCAGTGATATCAGCTGAACTGCTCTTATTGGTTCTGAGGAAAGTAGACAGAATCAGTTTCAAAACTCATTTTCAGTCATATGACTC
>NW_026031646.1:0-505 GCF_019186545.1 Solanum stenotomum
AAATAGTAGTAAATGGGGGGTATGTACACAAGCGTACAAGCAACAAAGACAAGCAATCTAACTAACTCCGCCGGGCTCCCATAAACCCGACAGGTACGCTCGTGCACAATAAAAGAAACCACCTGCATGGACCCCCATAAGCCCTGCAGATGCACTGGCAGTTGAAGTAAAATAATGGAGCTAGAAGGTCTATCACAATATTACCAAATTCCGGACTTTTAACTGAACCATTCCCAATCATATTCCCGGATTTCATTACGTCCCGGACTTTAATCAGAACCTCTCCACCTCCAAAACCTCAACCTACAGATGAGAGTAATCAAGACTAAACTGAAGCTTTAGTGAGGAATTGGGAATACACCACGTGCAAGCTGGACCACGGACTCGAACCGGGTACTATAGCTAATGAGTCAACCTATATGGGCTGGACCACGGACTCGAACCGGGTGTTGTAGCCAAAGGTCGGGCACGGGTGGGTGGACCACGGACACGAACCGGGTACTGT
>NW_026031647.1:0-4261 GCF_019186545.1 Solanum stenotomum
ATAATAACAACAACAACAATAATAACCTGCAAGGCCTAAGAAACTCCGAATCTCTATAACTGAAGCAGGTCTGACCCAATCTCGAACTGCCTCAATCTTCTTAGGATCTACCATAATACCTTCCTTGGACACTACATGTCCCAAGAATGCTACCGAACTAAGCCAAAACTCACACTTTAAAACTTTGCATAGAGCTTCTTCTCTTTCAGAATCCCAAGCACAATCCTCAAATGATGCTCATGTTCCTCCTTACTACGGGAGTATATCAATATATCATCTATGAAGACAATAACAAAGGAATCCAAGTACGGTCTGAACACTCCGTTCATCAAGTCCATAAAAGCTGCTGGGGCATTGGTTAATCCGAAAGACATCACAAAAAATTCGTAATGGCCATAACGTGTTCGAAAAGCTGTCTTAGGGATATCCTCCACCCTAACCTTTAGCTGATGGTAGCCGGATCTCAAGTCAATCTTGGAGAAAACAGAAGCACCCTGCAGTTGATCAAATAAATCATCAATACGAGGTATCGGGTACTTATTTCTGATGGTTACCTTATTCAACTGCCGATAGTCAATACACATACGCACAGATCCATCCTTCTTCTTCACAAATAACACTGGAGCACCCCAGGGAGATACACTCGGTCTAATAAAACCCTTGCTCAACAAATCCTGCAACTGCTCCTTCAATTCTTTCAATTCAGCCGGTGCCATACGATAAGGAGGAATGGAAATAGGCTGAGTTCCTGGCTCTATGTCAATGCAAAAATCAATATCACGATCAAGAGGAAGACCTGGTAAGTCTGTAGGAAATACCTCCGAAAATTCACTCACCACCGGGATAGACTCAAGCATAGGAGTCTCAACACTAGTATCTCGAATGTGCGCCAAGTAAGCCAAGCATCCTCTCTCTACAAAGTGACGAGCTTTAAGAAATGATATCACCCCTTTAGGAGGGTGACTAAGTGAACCTCTCCATTCTACTATAGGAATTCCAGGCATAGCTAATGTAACTGTCTTGGCATGACAATTTAAAATTGCGTGATAAGGAGATAACCAATCCATACCAAGAATCACATCAAAATCTACCATATCTAAGACCTTCAAATCTGCATGAGTGTCATATCCCATCAAGGTAACTATACATAATCGATACACCCGATCTACCACTACAGAATCCCCGACAGGAGTAGAAACATGTACCGGCAAATCAAGAGACTCACATACTATATCCAGACTCGAAGCAAAACATGTGGACACATAAGAATAAGTAGAGCCTGGATCAAATAATACAATAGCTGGTCGATGACAAACCAGAATAATACCTGTGATAACAACATCTGAAGCCTCAGCCTCTGGCCTACCCGGAAAAGCATAATAGTGAGAACGACCACCCTCATAATGTGAACCTTCACGACCACCACCTCGACCAGAAGAAGAACCACATCTACCTGAATGAGAACCACCTCTGCCACTCTGTACACCTCCCCTAGTTGGAGGTTGTGCAGCCCTGGAAGTCAAAGCCTGAGAACCCTGATGCAAGCCACCACGTCTGGTCCTAGGGCAATCTCTCACAAAGTGTCCCATATCACCACACTCAAAACAACCCTTACGGGACGTAGGCTGATGAAAGGAACCTGAATGACCAGAATGTCCTCCACGGCCTACAGGTCTAGAAGATGAACCCTGTGAAGTATGCNGAACCTGAATGACCAGAATGTCCTCCACGGCCTATAGGTCTAAAAGATGAACCCTGTGAAGTATGCACCCAACTCGAAGAACTATGCCCAGCGTAACCAGCCTCAGACGCTGGTATAGCAGCATGAATGGGTCTGCTAGACTGAGAGTAATAACCTCTCCCTAAGTAACCTCGACTCCTAGGCAGAGCCCCACCATAATCACCTGAATGACGAGTCCTCTTGCCCTCACGCTGCTCAAATCCCTCACGTCGAATCATCTCCAACTCCTTAGCAGCATCTACTACCTTCTGGAATGGCACACCAGAAGTAGCAACCTGAGAAACTCCCAGACGAATCAGAATAATCAGCCCCTTAACAAACCTCATCACTCTCTCAGCCTCGGTGGGAAGTATCATCGAAGCATGCCTAGCCAAGGCATGGAATTTACCCTCATACTCTGCGACCGACATACCATCTTGTTGCAAACCCTCGAATGCTGCCCACTTACGCTCCTTCTCACTGCGTGGAACAAACTTGGCTAGAAATACCTGAGTAAACTGAGTCCATGATAGTGGAGGGGATCCAGCTGGCCTACTACTAATATAATCTCTCCACCACTGCTTGGCTGAGCCAGTCATCTGAAACGCTGTGTAGTCAACTCCATGAGACTCCACTAATCCAAGATTATGCAACCTCTCATGACAACTAACTATAAATTCATATGCATCCTCAGTTAAGTCACCAGTATAAGTCGGAGGATTCATTAGTCTGAACCTCCCAAACATCTTTTGTTCATCAATGGTCATGGAAGGCCTGTTCGCCAAGTGTGATGCAATACCTGGAAATTCTGTACTATCTAAACGGGGAGCTACAGCAGCAGCTGGCTGAGTCCTGGGAGTCTGAGAATCTGGAGCAACCATCAGATCTGGAGTCTGACCTCCAACACGAGTCTACGAAGCATCAGAGGTGACAGGCAAAGTTCCCGCCTGATCCATCCCCTCTAGAAGTCCTAATATACGAGTCAAGGTATCTTAAAGCACTGGGGTGGCAATAATATTGGGTGGAGCCTGAGCTGGTCCATCCCCCTCGACACGATCCTGCACATCCCCATGAATAACATATGCATTAGGAGGTACTGTCCTATCACGGCCCTGGGTAGCTAATGGTACTTGTCCTTCCACGGATGCTGCAATACGACCCCTACCCCGACCTCGACCTCGTCCCCTGCCTCTACCTCGGATGCAGGCGCAGGAATAGGCTCATGATCACTACTTGCAGATGTACGAGTCTTAACCATCTAAGAGAATGAGATATGAAGATTAGATTTTCAACAAGGTAAAGTGTGCACGATAATGAATGAAAGAATAGAAATTTTCCTAAATGTCCTATAGCCTCTCGAAGATAGGTATGGACGTCATCATACCGATCCGCAAGACTCTACTAGACATTGTTCTTGTACTCGTGAGACCAGTGAACTTGGAGCTCTGATACCAAATTTGTCACGACCCAAATTCACAAGTCGTGATGGCACCTATATTCCCAACCAATAGGTAAGCCAACCCAACATATTTACCAATTATGTTGTTGAGATATTATATGATATTGAATCAAACCGCAAATTGAGTCAAACAGGAAAAAAAAATTTGACTAGTATGATATAATTTGATGTGGCATCTCTCTATGACCAGTATTTGTATTCATATTTTTTTCCTTTTTTTGACATTTTATCTTTGTTTTGTATTTTTTTATTTGTACTTAAAAAATATGTATTTATGTCATACCCGATTAATTATGCCCTTTATAACATCCATTACACTAATATAGATTTAAGTAAATGAAAATGGAAGATGAAAAGATAAAAACTATTCATTTTTTATAACAGTTTATAATTATTTAGCCTATAAAATAAAAACAAAATAGTTGAGCATTTGTAACAAATAAGAACAAATTTCTTCACTTTGGTTCTTCTTCTTCTGACGATAATGATCAATATATGGTATCAACTTTTGTCGCTAAGATGTCCATCAAATTTCTAGGTCATGTGACTTTTTTAACAAAAGAGAAAGAGAGAATATGTCATTATTCTTGTGAAGACATTGATGTAAAGAAAGAGATTATGTAACAAAAAATTCTTTTCAAAATAAAAGACATTTTGAAAAAATGTTTATTCCTCCTACAAGGAGAGAAAATTCATTGTGATTGAGAAATTTATAAGAAGTCTGATTAGTGTTTCAAAGGGTAAGAAAAATTATTTGGAGAAAAAATCATTCTATTTATGGAATTCGTATCAAATTAGGAGCAGAACAAGCAAAAATTTATTTTGTGACTTGAAAAGAGAGAAAATTAGATATTATTTCTTTCAACCTCATTATTCTTCTAATTTCTTTCTTCTTTTATTTTGTCTTGATTTTTTGTATCTTTAATTAAAGTTTTTTTTTTCTTATTTATCTTTAATTAAAGTTTATATATATTTTCTTAAAAAAGAATTTAAAAAGATGATCATATTTAGTTCCTTTCCTCATCAATGCTATTAATCTCATAATTAGTGTTATTTATATTATTTTCTTAATTACTTTTTTT
>NW_026031647.1:5946-14533 GCF_019186545.1 Solanum stenotomum
CCCATTTTTAATAGCTAAATTTTATGTAACAATAGCCAATATGTTATGAAAAATTCACCCATTTCCTCATTCAAACAACATTCATTTTTCAAGTTTACATAAAAATTGAAATGCACTTTGTTGAAAAACTAATTATATATATTTAGGATAAAGAAATTTGAAATTAGCAAGTGTTTTGGACTTCTTGACCCAAAAATAAAATTATGTGACTGATTACTTCCATAATTTGGACTTCTTGGCCAACAATGCCTATTAATTATGAAAAATAGAATAAGTTTGTCTTCCATTTGAATTTTGGTCTCAAATTTATTCTTATCGTTCTTTTTCCGAAGAGTATTTATGAAGAAAATCTTTTTTTGTTCTTCATATATATTGTCGCTTTAAAGAAGAGTATTTTGTTCTTGAGGGGCATTTTTGTTTTGTAAATGATAGATTGAATTGTTTTATTTAAACATGCTAAAATTTTGTGTTTCATATCAAGATGGAAATATATTTAGTTGCAAAAAGGAGGAAAAAAAAAAAAAACCTTATCTTCTTGTGTGTTTCATACAAATTACAATGATATTTAGTGGCGCAATAAGAATTTTCACTAACACCTTCTTTGGATGGTTTTTATTCGTTGTATTGTATTGTATTGTTAGTTAAAATATAATTATTTCTTTTCGCTAAAAAAGTTAAAATATAATGTTTGTTTTGATTGTTACATAAATTTTATTGTAGTATTATTTAAAATTGTCGTTATGTGGTGACGAAAAATCTGTAACATCTGATTTGGTATGATCGCATTGTTATCTTAATACTTTTTTCTCATTTGTCTTTATTTATTATTTAATAATCATATTTTATCCTTTACACTACTTTTTGCATAGTAGTTCTACCTCGTACCCTACTTTTCTTGTAGGTTCATCATTCAAATTCTTGATGTGTGACCTTATGTAACGATGGATAACACTACAATCCAACCAAACATTGTATTCATTACGGTAGTAGCATAGGATACAATACAACATAATACAATACAATATAATATGACACATTATGAAACAATACTAAACAACCATCCAAACAAGGTGTAAGGGGCCAAAAAATGAAGAAACAAAATCACGTACAATGAAGAATGAAGCAAGAATAAGTTTCTATTCAGCCTCCTCTAATTCCAGGCTTCTCTTCTCTTAGGAATCCTACCGTGGTATGCAAGCTCAAGAAAATGATTTATATTACGGCCGTTCACCAAGACCTCTTTCCTCCTCCCTTTTATGCTCACTCGTAGGGGTCGGGACCCCCACAAAGGTGGAGGCAGTCGACTGAACATCTCAGCCATTGGCGGGACTGACAAAATGGAATAAACAATCAAAACCTGGGCCCAACGAGAAAGGCCCTGACACTGCCAATAGTCCAATACAATCAATCCATACATTGTATTCATTAGAATAATACAGTACGATACAATACAACATAATACAATACAATACGACACATTATGAAACAATACTGAACAACCTTCCAAACAAGGTGTAAGGGGCCAAATATGAAGAAATAACAACACATACAATGTAATTCTGCGTCGAAGGAATGTACCTGACAATAATGAAATCACTTACCATCTTTAGAAGTTCTTGGGGATATGAAGTTGGAGTCTCTCATATCCTTGAGTATTTTCTACCTCTTCTTTAATGCTTTGAGCTGAATCGCGAACTGACTCACTACAATTGATCAGTTTAATCAATCGTAGTGTTGGAATATCCGCAAAGCTAGAAGGAATCTCCTCAAGTTGTTCACAATCTTTTATGACGAGTTTCTCAAGCAAGGGAAATGATGTATCCGAGGACTCCCATTGATTCATATCGACTAGCTCTAGTTTCAAATATTTCAGGACTTTGAACTCTCGATCAGTAACATCCCATCGCAGATTGTTGTTGGGGAAATGTATAAAAAATAACTTGAGAGTCTCAAGTTTTTGCAATGCTGCAATACTTGTAACAACTTCTTCTGTCAATGAGATCCCAGCAAGTGATAAAAACCTCACATTCATAGGGAAAACTGATTTGAACCATCCAATTGACGTTGAGAATCCAATGGGGAAACTTATTTCAAGAGATTGAAGGCGGTTATGAATTTCCGGTGTAGGAAACAGAGAATGATTAGTCATGCCATGAAAATTAACAACGGAGAGTCTGAGTTCTTCAAGATTCGGAAACCTCCACCAGAACTTACGATTCATATCAGCAAGAGATACCCGACATTTGCCAAAAGTCTTTAAGTTGTCTAACACATGTTGTTCTTGCTCATCGTCTTCCCATATAAAGGAAAATTCAGTAATATCAACATGTCTTAGCTTCTTCATTTTCCAAATGTCCGGTGATGTCTTTATACGTTGATGTGAATGAACACGTAAAGTTTGTAGACCGATCATGTGTGACACCCACTTGAAGTCAAATTTTTTGACAAAAATCGCGAGGTATTTCAAGTGAGTGAGTTTTTCAAGTGTGGAAGCCGGAGAAATTTGAAATTCCCAAGTACTTTCCATATTGATATCCAACAAATGCAACACCCTAATAAGCCTCAAGTTATCAAGTAGAGAGAAAAGATCCATACATTTTGTTGAGTAGAATCGCGGATGAGCAATGAATTCAAGAGACTCCTTTTCTTCGGAGTCCACCATTGAAATCACATCCAATGAATATCCGTGCAACTCCAATTGATTAACAAGGTTGTCATGGATATACATGCATAACCGAGCTGGATCCTTGGGAGACGAAGGTACTTGAGATGAGTTGTATGACACAATGCGTTGTTTAAAATCTTCTTCTTCAAGTTTACTTGAGCAAAACTCGCGAATCAGATCATGAACCATGCAGTATTTTATATCACCATTTGATCGCCTTTTAGAAACCATTAAAAGGCTTCTATTGACTAGATCACTCAAGCAATCTTTAGATGATTTTTCCAGGTTCTCCGTGTCGTTGATGTTGGGTACTAACTCTTCAGCTATCCATAACTTTAGCAAATCGGAGACTGGAATGTTGTAGTCTTCGGGAAAGTATCCAATGTATAGAAGGCAATGCTTTAGATGATCGCGTAAATAGTCATAACTTGATTGAACTGCCTTCCTACTCTGCTCTTCTAAACCAAGAGAACTTAAATCCTTTGCAAACTCTTCCCACACGGAGACTCGCCTTTCCTTTTGTGCGATAATGCCAGCATTCAACACAATCACAAGAGGCAGTCCCTTACAGTTTCAAGCAACTTCAAATCCTGCTTTTTCTAGCTCTAAGGGAACCCCCTCATGTTTAAATACCTTCTTTTGCAATAATTCCCAACTTTCATTCTCTGTTAGGAATCGAAGTAAATAAGGATCACTCATCTTAATAGCAACCTCTTGAATGCGAGTTGTTACCATAATTCTACTACCTCTTTCCACACAAGGGAAACATGATTGCAAATCTTCCCATGACTCATAGTTCCACATATCATCTAAAACAATGAGGTATCTCTTACAATAAAGTGCCTTCCTCAACGTATCTGCAACGTCCTCATCCTCTTTGATCATGCCACGTTTTTCACCCGTGGCTTGTTTAAGAATCTCAAACAATAGCTTCCTGATACTATATGTTTGTGAAACAATACATAATGCGCGAACATCAAAGTGATCAGCAACAGAATGATTGTTGTACACCTTTCTAGCCAAAGTTGTTTTGCCTAGTCCTGCCATTCCAACAATCGATATAACTTCGCGTTCTTTTGTTCCTTTAGTCAATTTATGAATGATCTGTTCTACATCCTCCTTAAACCCCACAAATTCCTCATCATTCGATGAAAAATAGCATTGAGAAGTAGTTAACTCGATGTTCTCCATGTAAAACTGCATTATCGTTAATAACTGTGTCAGCCTCCATAAAATCAATGAAATAATTTTCGTCTTAGTAATGTCATTTTCTTCTATTCAAATAGCGAGTGAGCATTAGAAATAGTTTTGAACATTTTACATGTCCGTAAAACATTTTCAAATAACGTGTGATTAAACATTTTGCCTCAACATCCATGTTCTGAAAAGAGGGAATATATATCTATGGAAGTTACAATTACTACTTATAAAATTTAAAATAGGATTAACAACACTGGAAACATTATGAAAGATTTGTTAATTAGAAGTTAATTCCTCAAATCTCTATGTCTTAATTTTAGTTTTTCGAGATTCAAACTAGCTTTCCCCAAGATCACAAAACTCTATCCTAACTTGTGCCTAATTATCTCTCACCAAGGTGCTAGATCTTCTATCTATTCGATTGACCGAGACCAAAATTTTAAGATAGATATGGGAAGAATCGCAACGTTAGTGACATTTTTCCCAAATCTCTATTCTACAAGTTAATTCCTCAAATCATTCTTTCCCAATGTTAGTGACATTTTTCGTTTATTCGAGATTCAAACTAGCTTTCCCCAAGATCACAAAACTCTATTCTAACTCGTGCATTCTCTCTGACCAAGTGCTAGATCTTCTATCTATTCGATTGACCCAAACCAAAATATTAAGGATCATATTGATATGAGAAGAATCACAACTACTTAATACTACTTCTCATATAGAGTTGATCTAATCTAATTTATATTCAAAGATTAGTCAAATTAATTCCCGAAAAAATAACAACAAAGTGTCACATAAATTGGATGACTCATCAGAAAGTAAAATAAAAGGAAAAAAATAGAAAGCTAAAAAAGGAATCTCACCTTAGAGTGCAAATAGAGAGATTAATAATTGCTATATGATTGTGTTAACTCTATAGTTTCCCTCTTAGAAAGAATTGGAAAAGAAGTTTTGTGGGCTCTGAATCTTGAAGAAAGAATACTGATGGTATAGGAGAAAGATAGATCTAGTAATTGACAAGGTTGACTTTATAAAATTACACGTGGCACTCTTTTATTGGACCATGTTACAAAATTATTTTTAATTTGATCCAACCCAAATTTATAGTGTTTACACCAAATCATCATGATGGCCCAAATTTTTAATTATCAAATTTGTAGAATTATTTTTCTCTCACATTGAAAAGGTGGAATAATAATTTCGAAATAACTAATTTCAAGATAACTTATTTTCCAACTAAACTGAACCTCCCTGGAGGAGTCTGGCCCCAAAAGGGATATTTTTTGGATGTTACGAACCAAAAGAGACCCTCCCTAAAAACAAGAACCAAAATGGACACTTCACCTATTTGATAATACCTTAATATTTTCAAATTGTTTGGGAGAAGTGCTTGTTTTGGTCTGTGTTTTTAGGGAGGGTCCTTTTAATCTATAGCGTTCAAAAAGTGTCCATTTTGGAAGTCTAACATTTGGATCAAACCAGTATAAAAGAAATGATGTTGCCTTTTTAACTCTTTACTTGCTTACATTAATATTTCTGCAGTTATATGTTCAATAATAGACTTAGGACCTTGAAATTGTTTTTAAACCATATAACACTTGATAAAATTATTCAATAGTCTACTTGATAAAATTCTTCAATATTCTTTAGACTTGTAACTTCCTCCGTTCAAATTTAAGCCTCTTACTTTCCTTTTCCAACTTCAACACTTTACCTAACAAGTTTAAGACCACATAAGATTGAAAAGATAACACACATCTTTAATTTAAGACCACAAAATTCGAAAAAATCTCACTTTATTTCTTTTACCCGTGTCCAATCAAACTAAGACACTTGAATTGAGACGGAGATAGTAGTAAATTGTGATAAGAAATTACTGGAGATACTTTCATATATATACAATACACATATATAGTTTCCATCAACAAATAACAACAGTGAACATGACAATTAATAGTTCAGATCACAGTGATAATAATTCAGAATACATAAGCTTTAAATTCTAGCTCCGTCTCTGACAATACATATCAGAACGTAGCGTTACAAAGCACAAAACTAGATAGACATTGATATATTCCGGACAATAGCAGCTTGCTGATATGCAAATCAATCCACAAACCAGAACCTTTCATCTGATGTATCCTCTGACTAGAAGTTCACAAGTCCAATGAATGATTCTGCTGCTCGGAGATCACATCTAGGTGGATGGTATATAAAGATGAAGTTAAAAATATGAAAAAGACGAAGAATGTCAGGAAAATGAATGAAGTACATTGCGAAAGGAAGTAGCTAGAGAGAACTCAAAAACAATAACGTTATATAAAAATGACATTATTGGTTAAAATTATTTCTTGACAAGTATGTTGTCGATGCAATATGTAGCACAATTGGCATAGCTTAAAAGTTATGTTACTGATCAATATTCCCCCAGAAAAGTAGGAGTATGGTGTGCGTACATCCTATCTTTTCCAGACCTTAATTACTTGTGGGATTACATAACATAGTTTATTCTGCACACCTGAACTTTAATATGCAAGGAAGAAATGTTTTGTTTTAATATGCAAAAACATGACAATAATGAATGAAATCACTTACCATCATCATTTGTCTTTCTTCGAGATATCAACTTGGATCGAGATCCCACAATTGTCTTCTATTACTCCATTAATCTTCACAGCTGAAATGCCAACAGAATCGCTACAATCGATAACTTTTATCAATCGCAATGATATAATGTCTGCAAAGGTAGCCAGAGGCGTATCCAGGATTTCGGAAGGATGGGTGCACTATTACAAAAATATGCATCTAAGATATAAGTTTGATCGGTTTGACCTTTACGTTCTTAACACTGAACTGTTAAATTTTAAAAATTATAGGTCCAACATATATAATACTACTAATTTTAAATTTTAATATACACATTTAATTTAATTATATAAAAATTATATCGTGCTAAATTTTTTTTAGGAATTTCCAATGTTACACACTTGAAAATTTTGAAAGATTAAAGCAAAAAAACAAAAGAAAATTTGATTGAAACGTCAAAAGTGTTACCGATAACCACTTGGAGGAGTGTTACTAATAAAAATAAGATAGATATGAGATTTAAATCTCTATCTTTGCTGAGAGAGGTGCATCCAATCATCATCATATTATTATATGCTACTTTTAACGTGGGTTCACACCTCTATATTTAAATATTTTTTTAAAAATATAACACTACTATATATAATCTAGAGAGGGGAGCATGGGTTCACGTGAAACGACGGAACCCCCTCTAGATACGCCTCTCCTTGTAGCTTAGTCGAATGATTCTTCAGTATTTTCGAGATGTTGTTCTTGGCTAAGCTGTTATTAATAAATGTAATGTTCATCCTATTTCAATGCAAATTTCAGAAAGTGAAAAAAAAAATTATTTATCGTACTATTTAAATCTATCGTTAGGAAACGACGCAAAGTTTCATTTTATGTAACAACCGATTTAGTTGATCGTGTCGTTAACTCAATGTTTTCTTCTCTTTAATAATCATATTTTATCTTTTACCCTACTTTTTGCATAGTAGTTCTACCGGTACCCTACTTTTTTTTGTAGGTTTATCATTCAAATTCTTGATGTGTAACCTTATGAAACAATGGAGAATGATACAATCAATCCAAATGTTGTATTGATCATTAGAATAATGCAGTACGATACAACACAACACAACATCAAACAAGGTGTAAGGGGCCAAAATATGAAGAAATAACTTTTGCCTTGTACATACAATGTAGTTGACAATAATGAAATCACTTACCATCTTTAGTATTTCTTGGTGATATGAAGTCGGAGTCTGTCATATCCTTGAGCAATTTCTACCTCTTCTCTAATGCTCTGAGCTGAATTGCGAACTAACTCATTACAATTGATCAGTTCAATCAATTATATAGCTGGAATATTCGCGAAGCTAAAAGGAATCTCCTTAAGTTGTTCACAATCTTTTATGAGGAGTTTCTTAAGTAGGGGAAATGATGTATCCACAGCTGAATTGCCAACAACTTGCAATGGTTCAATTTCTTCAAGCTTGGGACAACTTTCTATAAAAAGACATTCAAGGCAAGGAAATGAATCCTCTGAGCAACTCCACTTGGTCATAAAAACACAATGTAAACTCAAAAACTTGAGTTGTACAAACGTGTTATCACTAACATCCCAATGCTTTTCCCCTGCAAAGTATATCTCGGACAATTTAAGAGTTTCAAGGTATTCCAACTCTGCAATACTTGAAACTATTTCATCCGTTAGGAAAATTTCACTGAGGGACAAACACTTGAGACGCGAGGGGAAAATAATATCCAAATTATTCATCAATGCAGAGCTTGAATAACCAAATTCATTAATGTGGAGCCTGAGTTCTTCAAGATTTGGAAGCTTGTCCCAAAACTTTCGAGTCATGTCACCCACGGACATAGAACACATTCCAATAGTCTTCAAGTTATCTAACACAATATCATCATCTTCTTCCCATATTGTAATGGGAAATTCGTTTATGTCCACATGCCTCAACTTTGACATTTTCCATATAGAAGAGGATATCATTATATAAGATGAACGAACCAGCAAAGTTTGTAGATGAAGTAGGTGTGACACCCATTTGCAATCAAATGCTTTAACAAGAATTGCAAGGTACCTCAAGTGAGGGAATGACTGAAATGTAGCAGCCAAAGAATTGTCCAAGTAGATAT
>NW_026031647.1:19987-34865 GCF_019186545.1 Solanum stenotomum
GACTATAACAAAGGTATGGAGGTTATACATGAACAATACAATCAGATCTTGCATATGCTTGGAAAAACTAATCTGCAGGGAACACAAGTTATGAGTACTAGCACACAGGGCCAAGTCAGTGGCAGTGGTAACTCAATACAAAGCTCCAACACTGCAGGTAATAGTTTCAAGCTCACAGTAGGAACACATGATTGGATTGTAGACTCTGGAGCCACCAACCATATGACCTATAAGTCTGATATGTTAGTACAAAAGGAGTCCATACCTCTTAACAACTGTAATCAAGTTTATTTACCTAATGGAGATACAACTATTGTTACCCATACAGGGTCTTGCAATATCACAGAACATGACAGTGTTGACAATGTGTTAGTCATACCAAAATTCAAAAACAATCTTCTATCTGTCTCCAAACTCACTCAAGATCTCAATTGTTCAGTTTCTTTCTTTCCTAATTTTTTTGTTTTTCAGGATCTTTACAATGGGCAGGTGAAGGTGATTGGTAGAGAATCTAATGGTCTCTACTTCCTCCCTGCTCCAAAACAAATAAAAGAGTCTACTACTCACATTCAATCACACAATGCTCAGGATAACACTAACTCAGCAAGTCCTTCTGTTCTACTGTGGCATCAAAGGCTGGGACATACCTCTTCAAGTGTGTTAGCACGTGTTATTCCTTTTTCTTCCAAGCATACCTCAGTAGAAATTCAGGATTGTACTATCTGTCCATCAGCCAAACAACACAGATTACCTTTTCCTCATAGTACCTCTGTATCATCATCACCTTTCCAATTGTTACATATTGATGTTTGGGGTCCTTTTAAATTTCCTACATATGATGGGAATAGATTCTTTGTTACAATTGTTGATGATTGTACAAGAATGTTGTGGTTGTTTTTAATAAAGCTGAAAAGTGATGTGTTTGTCATTCTACAAAACTTCTGTAAATTGGTTCATAATCAGTTTGATGTGTCAGTTAAGGCCATTAGAACAGACAATGGTACAGAATTTGTGAATGCTGAATGTCATCACTTATGTACTTCACTGGGGATAGTACATCAAAGAACTTGTATCCATACTCCTCAGCAAAATGGTATTGCTGAGAGGAAGCACAAACATATACTTGAGGTTGCCAGAGCAATCAAATTTCAAGGGCACATTCCTCTTAGATTTTGGGGTCATTGCATCTTAAGTGCGGCTTATATTATTAATAGGTTGCCTACTCCAGTTCTAAATGGGAAGTCACCATATGAAGTTTTACATAAGTGCAAACCATCACTACATCATATGAGAGTGATTGGATGCCTATGCTTTGCCAAAAATATGTATATCAGTGATAAGTTTCAGTCAAGAGGTGTTGTTGCAATTCATATGGGGTACAGTGAACAAACTAAAGGCTACATTCTCTATGACATAAAGGACAAACATTTCTTTCTCAGTAGAGATATTGTATTTAAGGAAATTGTATTTCCTTTTTCACTCCCTCCTTCAACTGCCTGGAAACTATTTCCTACAACTATTAGTCCTGCTGAAGAGGTTTTAGGTAGTGTACCAGAACCTGCAGCTCCTGAATCCTCTTATACTCCCACAATTCCTACTCAGCCTGCTACACCAAGGAGGTCTTTAAGAACAAGTAGTACTCCACTATGGATGAAAGATTATGTGGCATCTGTCCAAAGAATCCCTGCTTATGCCAAGCCATTATACTCCATTGATCAGTATCTTGGATATGATCATTTGTCTGCTAATTACCAAGCATATATGTCCTCTTTTGGGACTGATATTGAACCATCAAGTTTTGAAGAAGCATGCAAGGATCCTAGATGGGTTGATGCAATGCAGGCTGAAATCAGTGCTTTAGAGTGCAACAACACCTGGCAGGTTGTACCTCTGCCTTATGGTAAGACAGTTATTGGGTGCAGATGGATTTTCATGATCAAGTACCAAGCTAATGGTCAGATTGAAAGGTAAGGCCAGATTAGTGGCTAAGGGGTATAATCAGAGGGAAGGACTAGATTATCAAGAGACATTCTCTCCTGTTGTCAAGATGGTGACAGTTAGGAGTGTTTTAGCACTTGCTGCAGCAGGTAACGGGCATGTACACCAGATGGATGTGTATAATGCTTTTTTGCAGGGAGATTTATATGATGAAGTATGTATGACACTACCACAAGGTTTCCAGCTGCCACAGGGATTTACTGGGTAGGGGGAGAAGCCGGTGTGTAAGCTCATTAAATCCCTCTATGGCCTTAAGCAAGCTCCCAGGCAGTGGAATGTTAAGCTCACTGAAGCTCTCATAAAGTCAGGATTTGTACAGAGTCATCTTGATTATTCACTGTTCACTAAAAGAGTTGGGACTGCTTTAGGAATAATCTTAGTGTATGTTGATGATATGATGATAACAGGTAATGACCTCAATCTGATACAGGAGACTAAACAGACCTTGCAAGATACATTCAAAATGAAGGACCTTGGAGATCTTAAGTATTTCCTAGGGATAGAGTTTGCCAGGTCACATGAGGGAATAGTTATGCATCAGAGGAAGTATAGTCTTGAGATTGTTTCTGAGGCTGGGTTGAGTGCAGCAAAACCTGCTACTACACCACTTGATCCTTTTGTGCAATTAACTACTAAGGAATATGATGAGGTGAATGATAGAGGTCACACTGACAAATTACTAGAAGATCCTAGTGTATACAGAAGGTTAATTGGCAAACTTCTGTATTTGACTGTTACCAGGCCAGACATATCCTTTGCAACCCAGACATTAAGCCAGTTCCTTCAACAGCCAAAACAGTCACATCTTAATGCAGCACTGAAAGTAGTAAGGTACATAAAAGGACAAGCAGGGTTAGGAATACTATTATCCAGCAAAGGTGGCAATCAGATAAAAGTTTATTGTGTTTCGGATTGGGCTACGTGCCCACATACTAGAAGATCAGTGACTGGATTTCTAGTGAAACTTGGAGACTCACTCATTTCATGGAAGTCTAAGAAGCAGGTAACTGTATCCAGAAGCTCAGCAGAAGCTGCGTGCAAAAGCATGGCAACCTCAGTAGCTGAGGTGGTATGGATAGTTGGGTTGTTCAAAGAGTTAGGAGCAGAAGTTGAAACTCCAGTGGTTCTTTACAGTGACAGCAAATCAGCAATTCAGATAGCTGCAAATCCAGTACATCATGAGAGAACAAAACATATAGAGCTAGATTGTCATTTCATAAGAGAGAAGATTCAACAAGGAGTGGTTGAAACAAGACATTTGAATACAAAAGAGCAAATAGCTGATCTTCTTACTAAAGGTCTAGGCAGGTCACAACATGAATATTTACTATCCAAGTTTGGTGTATTGAACTTGTTCATACCCTCAAACTTGAGGGGGAGTATTAGAGAAAGGGTTACTTAGCAAATATTGGGGACTAAATTGTAATTAATGAAAGTTAGAAGTATTAGTTTGTAAGTTGTAGAAATTGTTAGAAAGTTAGTTAGGAAAAGTTAGTTACGGAATATTGTATATAAACACATGTATGGTGATGGCTAAAGGTGTTCAAGAAAAAATAAAAATTGTGCTTAATAAACTTCATCTTCTTCTCTCTTAGCTTGAATAAGAAATATTCTTCAATGGTGAAATCTAACAATAAAGCTCATCTTTGACATCTCCATTAAATTCGTAGATCACCAGTGTGACTTTATTTGACATGAATTTCTTGAGTTCAGAAAACAAAGCTCGGTTCTTATCGATTGTTTTAACGAGCACCACGAACCCATTGACTATTGTAATAACAATGACTATTGAGCTTAAAATTTCCATGGATTTTATGCTTAAGCAATAGAGTATGACAGAATTTTGTTTTCTTATTATTTATAAAGAGGGAAAAACNTATCGAAAAGGCAAAAGACCCAAGAAGCTGTTGTTATTCCTGAAAATAAGTAGCACTACATTTTCTTAATTATTTTCTTAATTTTTATTTATTTATTGTCACATATTTATTTATATAATCTATATAAAGGATGATATGAAAAAGTTGATGTGACATACTTCTTTGATCAGGATTTCTAATTATCATTTTTCTTATATTTTTGGGAATTTCCTCTTTATTTTAGTATTTAAAAATATTACATTAAATTAATGTTAATCTATTTATATTATTCCTAAAATTAATATAGTAATTATAGAAAATTGGTTGGTTTCTTCTTCATTGAAACATAAACGTTATTTTTTTTCTTTAATTAGACCTCATTATGTAATCATCATTTAATTAATTATTAATTAACTTTATTCTTTAAAAAAAAATCACCTTTTTAATCTATCCATATTTAGGATATTCTTCACCATTATTATTTATCTCTTCTCCTAAAATTATTTTACTTTCTTTGTATTGCTTATGTTTCTATAAGAAAATGTAGAAATCAATGCAATAGTTATGGAGTTTAAAAGGTAAGTTTCTATTAGAGAAAGGGTTACTTAGCAAATATTGGGGACTAAATTGTAATTAATGAAAGTTAGAAGTATTAGTTTGTAAGTTGTAGAAATTGTTAGGAAGTTAGTTAGGAAAAGTTAGTTACGGAATAGTGTATATAAACACATGTATGGTGATGGCTAAAGGTATCAAGAAAAATAAAAATTGTGCTTAATAAACTTCATCTTCTTCTCTCTTAGCTTGAATAAGAAATATTCTTCAATGGTGAAATCTAACAGTTTCATTGCAATTTAATAAATACAAAAATGTGAAAAGTCATTATATTTGATGACATTTACCATACGAGTTATTATACTTTGTAGTTACATAATATTTGGACATATAAATATAAGAAACATTGCAAATGATTGAGAAGCTCTCAAAATATAAAATCATAATTCAAGATTCACATTTCATAAACACTCACGTCTTTTAACAAATCCTTCTGAAAATGCATAAATAGAAAAAAATAGATATTCTTATCATCAATATATATAAAAGAAAATAGATTAGGAGGAAGTGTTACTTGGAGACTCAAATTTTTTTTCTTTTATATGAAATGATGGTAAGAATATCTATCTTCTTTTATTTATGCATTTTTCAAAAGGAATTTATTAAAAGATATGAGTTTTTATGAAATGTGAACCTTGAATTATGATTTTATATTTTGCAGGAGAAAGTGTTGCTTGGAGTTTCAACCTAAAAAGGTTGCTAAAGAATTCACACATACCAAAAGAAGTGAGAATATCTATTTTCTTTTCTATATACATTTTTCAAAAGTAACATATTAATAGACGTGAGTATCTATAAAATGTGAACTAGAAACTATAATTTTATATTTTGCAGGAGGAAGTGTTATTTGGAGTCTCAACCTAAAAGACACATTTTGTAAATCAATAACAAAAAAAGGTTACTCATAAATTCACTCATAACAAAAGAAGTGAGAATATTTATTTTCTTTTCTATATACATTTTTCAAAAGTAGCATATTAAAAGACATGAGTATCTATAAAATGTGAACTATAAACTATAATTTTATATTTTTGTAGGAACAAATGTAAATTCAAGTTCGAAGTAAATGTTTTAGAAGCCAATAAACAAAAAAAAATGTTGCTAAAAAAATTCATATAGTAAAAGAGGTTGTTCGTTAATTATATTATGAATTGTTATTCTTTTAATCATGTACTTATCTTTTATCCTTCGTAGTTGCCAGAGAAAAAGGAAGTAAAAAGAGAACAAGACACCAAAGAGAGTTTGCTTCAGTATATTTTATTATATAATTTCATAAGGCACAATGGATATGATCGTAATCAGAAAACTTTTCATTGTACAATTTTAAGAAAATAATTGTTATTTTAAAATGAAAAATAATTTATGAAAATTGGAGTTGTGTAATGCAAATTCCAATTACTTTTGACTTTTTGCCAATAATTTGGATTGAAAATACTTTTTTATTATTTCTCAAGTTTTTAAAAATTCTGAGTTAAATTTTAAAATTTTGTAGTCAAAATGTGTTTTTCCAAAGTTGAAATCCAAAAACAAAAAAAAAAAAGATCAAATGCCTCCTTTAGTTACTTATCGGATAGGAATTTAGGGGTGTACATGACCGAGTTCGTTCGGGTTTTTCAAATATCAAACCAAATCATCTGTGTAAAATTTTTAAATTTATAAACCAAATCAAACTAATAAAATTTGGATTTTTTTGGGTTTTTCAACCTCGAGTTGGTTCGGGTTTTTCAAATACCAAACCAAACCATTGTGTCGAATTTTTAAATTTATAAATCAAACCAAACTAATAAACCTCGGATTTTTTCGGTAAAGTTTGCATACAAACATACAATTAACTTGTGCTCCAAATATTTCTTTAGTCCAACCAAAATACAATTATCTAAGGTGTACATGACCGGGTTGGTTCGGGTTTTTCAAATATCAAACCAAACCATTTGTGTAAAAAATTTAAATTTATAAACCAAACCAAACTAATAAAATTCGGATTTTTTGGGGTATTTCAACCTTGGGCTGGTTCGGATTTTTCAAATACCAAACCAAACCATTGTGTTGAATTTTTAAATTTATAAATCAAATCAAATCAAATTAGTAAACCTCAGATTTTTTGGTAAAGTTTGCATACAAACATACAATTAACTTGTGCTCCAAATACTTTTTTAGTCCAACCAAAATACAATTATCTAAGATGTTTCTTAAGAAAATAACACAAAATATGAGATGAATACTGATGACACTAAAATATTCAATAAAAAATAATAATGAAATCATCATATAAAATAAATATTGCAAAGTCATAATAAAAATGATCATAATTTAAAAGTACTAAATCATGCTAAAATAAGTTTACTAAGTATTAGTTACATTACTAAATATTTAAGAAAAATGAAAATTAGATTATGTATTTTAATTGTCTAAACCAATGTAAAACTAAAGAATAAATATTCAATATTATTGTCATTCTTAGTGTTGAATTGATTTCTTTTTGCATTAGTATTAATTTGATTTTGATTTAAGTTTTATTATAATTATCAAATCTATGAACTATAATCTTTATTGGACCATTTCGAATTCTAAGTTTTAAACTTGAAATAATATATTAAAAGATAAAAACTATGAAATAGTATAAGAAATATTTTAAAATTATATCAAAGTAAATATTTTTAGGTATAAAATAAATTTTAAAATTACATATATAATGTTGAGTTGATTTGGTCTCGAGTTGGTTTTTTTAGTTAAAACCAAACCAACCCAAATATAGTTGGGTTTTTTTTTCCAATACCAAACCAAGTCAAACCAAACCACTAGTTGGGTTTTTTTTCGATTTGACTCGATTTGAGGTTTGGTTTAGTTTTCGGTTCAGTTTTGTACACCCCTAGATAGGATGAGAGAGATATGAATTTGTAAAGAAATGAAAAAATACGTATAGTTTAAATTTTTAAATTATTTCTTACCATATACATCATTATTTTTCTAACAAAAGTTTAGTTTCTTATTGTTCATTGTTTTTCTGTTTCTTTTTTTAAATTTAAGTCATGAAAACTTAAAATGGTAGAATGGTCAAAAGAAGGTCTAATGATAAATTAAGTTTTCACAATTCAGTGATATTTGATGAAATCATAAAAAAATTAATATTTTCAAACTTAGTCTAACTTACTTGAGGCATGTAAAACAAAGAGAATATGTCTTAAAATAAATATTAGCCATCATGTATTCTAAGTACAACTTTAATTATTTATTTCTTATGTTTCTTCGTTTTTTAATTTTTTATTTTCAAGTTTAAATAACTAATTTAAATAGGTTGTTTGTATCTATATTGAAATGCTTTTCACCAATACTTCGATATAAAGTTTTGTATAGAATGTTAAAAGAATTATAAAAATATGATAGAATCATGAATGATATTTTTTACGTAGTATATTTTGTAGTGACTCTAGAAGTAATTATTAAATACATTATGATTTAGCTAAAATTTACACTCAAGCAAAAGTAATTACTTATTTTATAAATTTCAAAATAAATGAAAGGAAAAATTATGTATAGATAAACATGTATATAAATAGTTCAATTTATTGAATCAAATTTTCTTTTCGTTACAAAAATAAGGAGCATAAGTTTAGCGATATAAAAACTATTTTTAGAAGATAAAAGACTCTTAAACGATTTAAAATTATAAAAGATACAAAACTCAAGTACTAATAATAAACTAAATTAAAACTTTGAAATCTGAAATATATAGTCGTTAGGATGTCACTATAAATTAAAAATATATAGAATATTTTAAGTACTCAACTATTCTAAAAAGTTATTTAGTGAATTTAACGAGTTATTATGACCGCGCAAAGCGCAGCTAAGCTCACTAGTTCTTCAATATTCTTGAAACTTACTTCCTCCATCCCAATTTAAGCGTCTTACTTTCTCTTTTTGTCTATTCCAAAAAAAGTCTCTGTTTTTCAACTCCAACACTCTACTTGACAAGTTTAAGACCACATAAGATTTAAAAGATAACATACATTTTTAATTTAAGACCACAAAATTCGAAAAAATCTCACTTTATTTCTTATACCCGTGTCCAATCAAACCAAGACACTTGAATTGGGACGGAGATAGTAGTAAATTGTGATAAGAAATTACTGGAGATACTTTCATATATATACAATACACACATGTAGTTTCCGTCTCTAACAATACATATCAGAACATAGCGTTACAAAGCACAAAACTAGATAGACATTGATATCCTCCGGACAATAGCAGCTTGCTGATATGCAAATCAATCCATCCGTACTACAATGGTTTAGCTTCTTCTGACTAGAAGTTCACAAGTCCGATGAATGGTTCAGCTGCTCGGAGATCACATCTAGGTGGATGGTACATAAAGATGAAGTTAAAAATATGAAAAAGACGAAGAATCTCAGGAAAATGAATGAAGTACACCGCGAAAGGAAGTAGCTAGAGAGAACTCAAAAACCATAATGTTATATAAAAATGACATTGTTAGTTAAATTATTTCTTGACAAGTATGTTGTCGATGCAATATGTAGCACAATTGGCATAGCTTAAAAGTTATGTTATTGATCAATCTTCCCCACAAAGGTAGGAGTAAGGTGTGCGTACATCCTATCCTTTCCATACCTTAATTACTTGTGGGATTACATAAGGTAGGGGGGTCACGAACATCGTTTATTCTGCACACCTGAGCTTTAATATGCAAGGAAGATATGTTTTTTAATATGCAAAAGCATGAAAATAATGAATAAAATCACTTACCATCATCATTTGTCTTTCTTCAAGATATGAACTTGGATTGACATCCCATAATATTCTTCTGATTCTTCTTTAATCTTCACAGCTGAATTGCAAACAGAATCACTACAATCAATAACTTTTATCAATCGCAATAATGTAGTTCCCATTAAGGTATCCGGGATCTCTTCAAGCTTGGAACAACTTTTTACAACTAGACATTCAAGCCAAGGAAATGATTCCTCTGAGCAACTCCATTTGGTCATAAAAACACGATGTAATTTCAAAACCTTGAGTTGATCAAACGTGTAATCACTGAGATCCCACTGTTTTTCCCCTGCAAAGTATATCTCGGATAATTTAAGAGTCTCAAGGTATTCCAACTCTGCAATACTTGAAACTAATTCATCCGTTAGGAAAATTTCACTGAGGGACAAACACTTGAGACGCGAGGGGAAAATAATATCCAAATTATTCATCAATGAAGAGCTTGAGTAATCAGAAACATGATCTCCAAATTCATTAATGTGGAGCCTGAGTTCTTCAAGATTTGGAAACTTGTCCCAAAACTTTCGAGTCATGTCAGCCACAGACATAGAACACAGCCCAAGAGTCTTCAAGTTATCTAACACAATATCATCTTCTTCCCATATTGTAATGGGAAATTCGTTTATGTCCACATGCCTCAACTTTGACATTTTCCATATAGCTGGGGATATCATTATATAAGATGAACGAACCCGCAAAGTTTGTAGATGAAGTAGGTGTGACACCCATTTGAAATCAAATGCTTTAACAAAAATTGCAAGGTACCTCAAGTGAGCTAGTGACTGAAATGCAGTAGGCAAAGAATTGTCCAAGTAGATATCCAATAAATGTAAAACCCGAACAAGTCTTAAGTTATTAAGCAAACGGAAAGGATTCTTACTGTCCAATATACTGAATTTCGGATGAACAATGAACTCTTGATCACTTTCCTTGAAATCACTTGTCATAGTACGGTCTTGTATGTACATGCATAACCTTTGTTCTTCGGGTTGATCTGGATAATTATACGGCACTATGAGCTGCATGAACTTTTCTTGTGTAATTTTTCTCAAGCAAAACTCACGGACTTGATCAAGAACTATGCAGCATTTCATTTTACCATTCAATCTTGTTTTAGAAACCATTACGAGGTTTCTGCCAACAAGATCACGCAAGCAAATATCTGATAATTCTTCTAGATCCAACGTGTCAATGCTCTGCACAAACTCCTCAGCTATCCACCGCTTGAGTAGATCAGACACTGGAATTTCGTAATCTTTAGGAAACAATCCCATGTAGAGAAGGCAAGGCTTTAAATGGTCTGGTAAATGGTCATAACTTGATTGTATCGTCTTCATGATCATCTCCTTGTCAGAAACATGAGAACTTATATCATATGCAACCTTAAGCCACGAAAACGCTTCTCTTTCTTCTGAAAGAATTTCAGCAATCAAGATAATCAAAGAAGGTAATCCTTTGCATTTTTTGGCAACTAGTTGTCCTACATTGACTAGCTCCAAAGGACACGAGTTCCCTCGTTGAAATACTCTCTTCTGCAATAATTCCCAACTCTTTTCATCATTTAAAAATGGAAGAAGATAAGGATCACTATACTTCCTCATATACAGAGCCGACTCTTCATTTCTAGTTGTTACCATTATTCTACTTCCCTTTCCAGAATAAGGAGCACATAATTGAATATCATGCCATGCCTTGCCATCCCATATGTTGTCTAATACAATGAGATATTTTCTTACGGATAGACACTTTCGCAATATGTCTGCAAGATGCTCCACATCAACATACTTATGATGATCATCTGTCATTTGTTTTAGAATGTCAACATACAACTCTCTCCTATTATATGTTTGTGAAACAGAACACCAAGCTCGAACATCAAAATGATCAATAATAGAACGACTATTGTATATATTTCTAGCCAGAGCTGTTTTCCCTAAACCAGCCATTCCAACAATCGAGACAACGTCCAGGTCCTTTTCTCCACTTATCAAATACTTAGTTATATTTTCTGCATCATCATCAAACCCTACTAGTTCTTCGTATATTGATGGATAATAAGGTTCGATGCAAGACTCTTCAGAATTCTCCATATAATTAGCTTGACCTCTTTAACGATCTACATTAAGAAGAATATACTCTAATGATTAACAATGACACATCTAAAGTTTTATGAATGTGAGTATATATGTTCCATTACTATAGTAAAACAAAACATGAAAATTGCGACAAACAATCAAATTAGAAATAATAAAACAATAACATAGTCAGAGTAGAGTAAACACAGATTTTATCACTACTTCGTGGAATTAGCAAGACGGTTTCCAAAAGACCCTTAACTCAAGTGCATCAAATCTAAGTAAAGGAAAAGGAATCTTACGGATACGAGTATATATATTCCATTACTATAGTAAAATAAGACATGAAAATTGTGACAAACAATCAAATTAGAAATAACAAAACAATAACATTGCCAGAGTAGAGTATACGCAGATCTTATCACTACTTCGTGGAGGTAGAAAGATGGTTTCCAAAAGACCTCAACTCAAGTGCATTAAATCTAAGTAAAGAAAAAGGAATCTTACGAATACAAGTATATATATTCCATTACTATAGTAAAATAAGACATGAAAATTGCGACAAACAATCAAATTAGAAATAATAAAACAACAACAACATATCTAGTGAAATTCCATCAAATAGGCTGTGGGAAGAATAGAGTGTATGCAGATCTTACCACTACTTCGTGGAGCTAGAGAAACTGTTTTTGAAAAACTCTCGACTCAAGTGCATCAAATCCAAGTAAAATGAAAGGAATCTCACCTTAGAGACCAATAATTGATTGAAAGGATCTATGGGTTCTGTATTGCACAAAATTGAAAAAGAATGGTAGCTAAAAGATAGAACTAGGAGTTCACTTTAAAAGTATATGATGAGATTAGATCCAACCCAAATTTATCATAGTTTAGACTTTATTGTAAACTAGACATAAGAACTGTGACAAATAATTAAATGAGAAACAGCAAAAAAGGAAAAATAAAATAGAAAACTAATAAGGAATATATCTCACCTTAGAGTGGAAACAGAGAGATTAATAATTGCTCCAAAGTTCTGTTAATTATTAGAGATTTTTTAATTGAAGGGTCCATTTAAGTCTTGATTTAAGAATATCTAGATTAAACTAGAACAACTTTCACATATAGCAAACATAGAAATTATATTTGTATGTTATAACTATAGTTTGCATAATTGCGCTCCATAACAAAATTTGTATTTGCTATGGAGTTTTTGATTTGTATAATTCGCTACAAACATCTAATTTTATACAAATTGTTCAGTTTTGTATAAATTCATTTATACATTGTAATTTGTATAATAAAATATGTATTTGTATAATTATAAGTGTATCGGACGAAAATACATGAATTTGTATTTGTATATACATTTTTTCTCTCGCTTTATTCAAATACAAACGCATTTTATACATTTTATACCGAAATGTATAAAATGGCTAATTGTATACCGAATCAGATGACAAAAAAAGGGATGTTTGCTGCGAATTACAATTAAAATAAACTATGACTATAACATTTAATTTGAATTAATAATTTGCTATTTCATACAATTTTCCCATTAAACTATTTCCATTTGTTCTCAGACGCTCATTAGATAGATAACTTAATCACATTAAATCTATCTATTTATTAAGATTAAAACATTTGAATTTCTAAATATCAAAATGTTGTATTAAGATTCAGAGGTCGGAATTTGAATATTAAGATCATGCGTTAAGATTCAGACATCGAAATTTAAATACACATTTGAATATTAAGATGTTGCATTAACATCTGAATACTAAATAATTAAGAATATTTGTTTTCAAGTTCGGGATGATTTTAGTATAACTTACATAAATACCATAATGTAAAACCTAAATTACCTTCTATCCCCATTATTTTTGTAATTACATAAATCCCATATTTTTTAGGCATTTCGGATACATAATTAAGGATCCGGATACATTATTGTTGATACAATATGTATTAATTTGTTGCACTTATTAAGGGAAAAAAAAGCTGAAAAATCAAATTAAAATCTTATAGTATCCATATGTTGCACTAATTAAGGGGGAAAATGTAACATCCGACAATTTGAAATAACGATGAAGAGGCTTAGAATTGGAAATAGCCATTTTTGGAAAAAAAAATAATTCAAAATCTGGAAATTTGGCTAAGTATGGAAAATGATGATTTTTTTCGGCCAACTTTGAACAGTTATAACTCCTAGCTCAGGATGATCTAGGTGTAGTTCCAGTTATGGTTGCAAAGTTCATGGATTTATCTTTCCAACGCTGCTGAGTTTCCTCGTTTCCGAGTTCGTATGAGTGAGTTATGCCCTTTCGAAGTTGGGCAGTTGGCAGGGAATCCGTCCGGAAATTTTTAAGGGCATTTTGGTCTTTTCCCTAGCCTTTTCTTTTGGATATATATTAGTGTGTTAGACTGATTTTGATCAGTTTTTCCTCATTTTTAAAGAGTGAAAGTAAGGGTTTGAGAGTGAAGAAGAAAAGAAGAGGAGAGAAAGGAGAAGAAGAAGCAAGTTTTCGTCGAAGATCGTCGTGGATATCGTCGGGGGTGATCCCTTTTATGTATGTGAGTTCATAGTGATGGGTTGATTCTTTTCCCCACACACCAAACTCGTTTATTTTTGAGAAAAGATTGATTATGTTTGATTGAAGTTGTTGGTTGGAATTGTTGAAGTTGTAGTTGTGTTGTGTTGTAGTTCTTGTTGGTTTGGTATATGTTTCCGGTGGTGTTTTTGAGTTGAATCTAGTGTATGTTAAGGGTTTTGATGATCCTAAGTGTTTGGGGGATGAAGCTTTGAGGTTTAGAAGGTTTAGAGTTGGAGAAAAGGAGGAGAAAAGTCAAGTTTTTGGGGAAAAGGGCTGGGGCGTCGCGCCAGCCAGCGCGCCCCAAAAGGGACTCTGAGGTCCAGCCCTTGGGGTGCCGCCCCTACCAGAGCCCCAACCAGACCACTCTGAAGTTTGAGGTCTGGCGCTCCGCGCCTCTCAGAGCGCCAATGTCACGCCCCGAGCCTACACCCTGGGCGGGACCGGCACCCGAAGACCATTTCTGGCCTAAAGCGAACCCTTGGCCTGGCTTTCTTAACTCAGCGGAAACCTAACCCAACAGAATAACTCAATGCAATGCAATATTACAAAACAACTTAACTTATAAAATATGGCCATAAAGGCAACTCGAATCTCAAAATAGAATATTTACATATATACATAGATGAGAGACTCAAAACTAACTGACTGACTGTCTGTGTATGAAGCCTCTAAAATACTGAGATGGATGTTGGGACAGACCCCGCAACATCCTAATAAAACAAAAACTAAGAACACAAAATAATTGAGTCCTCCGAAATGCAAGGAGGCTCACCACTGACTCTGGAGTGCTCAGCTGGATCAACGACGTGCAGGATGCTAATCCGGGGTACCTGTATCTGCATCATAAGACGATGCAGGCCAACTGGCATCAGTACATGGAATGTATGAGTATGCGAGCTGGAAAACTAAGCAACATAGGCTAGAAGGAAATTTGGAAGAAACTGAAAAGTTTACCTTG
>NW_026031647.1:35284-44261 GCF_019186545.1 Solanum stenotomum
TACTACTCCCAAAAATGTACTGGCTCTTATGTTTTTAAAACATATGTCTTCCTGCTGATTGAGATAATTACTCAAAAAAAACTATCCCGAAGGCTCTTTGGAAATCTCAGTTTCCAACCTTGTTTAAATGTAAAGACATTTCTTTAAAACTTCTTTGGGAATACATAGTTCCCTAATAACTTTGAGAAATGAACTCAACTTTAAACTCTTTACTTTACTCTTTACTTGACTTGCAACTTGAGCCTTAGAATGAAGATAAAACGTTCAATAAAGACTCTTGAAAAGCTTGGAGGACTTGCTTGAACTAACTTCTTAACTTCTAAGCTTGACTTCTAATTTCACTTGACTTCTAACTCGACTTGACTTGGAAACTAACTTTCCTTGAATTGGATTATGAATTCAAGGGTAATGATTTGTGTTTGGAAGGACCCCTTGATGTTTAGGAATAATTTAGGATAGCTAAACTTAAGAAGAATTACGAATTTAAATTCTGAAAACAGGGCAGATTTTGTTCGCAGAGGGAACAGAGCTGCAACGCAAACTTGTTTCCCTGAAAGCAGCCTGACTTTTCTCCTTCATGTTGCCAACTCTAACCCTCTTAACTTCAAAGGTTCTTTTCCCAAACACTTCGGGTCATAAACCCCTGAACATACAGTGGATTCCACTAAAAAACACAACCAAATCCTGTCCCAAATCAGCAAGAACTTCAACAACACAACCAATAACTTCAACAACCAAAATAAATCTTTTCTTGGAATTAAAAACGAGTTGGTGTGTGGGGGTATGAACCAAAAAACACTAAGGATCATAAAATCCCTCAACATACAAGAGATTACAACTCAAATACACAACTCAATCATGTCCCACAACCAACAATAACTTCAACAACACAACTAACAACTTCAACAGCTTCAACAACAATTCCAATCTTTTCTCAAATCATAAAAATGATCTTGGTGTGTGGGGGGAAAGGATCACCCAACACTAAGAACTCACATATCTTGATAGGGATCACCCTTGACGAAAATCCACGATGATCTTGAAGAATCTTTGCTTGATCTTCCCTTTCTCATCTTCTTCTCCTTTTCTTCTCTTCTTCACTCTCAAGAACCCTAACTCTTTACTCTTTAAAAAAAATGAGACAAACTGATCTAAAATCAGTCTAACACTTTAATATAACCAAAACAATTGATTTGTGAAAAGACCAAAATGCCCTTAAATTTTCGGACGGACTCCCTGCCAACTGCCCAACTTTCAAAGGGCATAACTCGCTCATACGAACTCGGAATCGAGTAAACTCGGTGGCATTGGTAATATCGTTCCAAGGGATTTCCAAACATAACTGGAACTACTCTTAGCTTATCCTGAGTTAGGAGTTATGACTGCTCAAAGTTGGCCAAAAACTCACTGATTTCCACACTTAGCCAAATTTCCAGATTCTGGACTTAGCCAAATTTTCCAGATTCTGAACTTTTTCCAAAAGTGACTACTTCCAATTTTAAGCTTCTTCATATTCATTTTAAATTGTCGAATGTTACAGCCAAGTCTTTCCATTCTTTCCCCACTCTCTCATACATGTTCCTAGGTATTGTACCTATGTTCCCAAGTTGTTTCCAACACCCCAAGGTACGTTTAAACATCAAGAACTCATCCATAACACGTGATCAAACACCTTGAATCCATGATTCCAATTCAAGGAGAGTAAGTTTCCAAGTAAAGGGAAGTTAAGAGTTGAGTCTAGAAGTTCAAGAAGGGAGTCAAAGCAAGTCTTTAAAGCTTTCCAAGAGTCTTTGTTGAATGTTTTAACTTCATTTTAAGGCTTAAGTTTCAAGTTAAGTCAAGTTGCAAGCTAAGTTAAGTTTCAAGTTAAGTCAAGTTGCAAGTTAAGTTTCAAGTTAAGTCAAGAGTTTCAAGTCAAGTTAAGTCAAGAGTTTCAAGTCAAGTTAAGTTAAGAGTTTCAAGTTGAGTAAAGAGTTTAAAAGTTGAGTTCATTTCTCAAAAGTTATTAGGGAACTATGTATTCCCAAAGAATTTTCTAAATGTTTTTACATTTGAGTAAGAAAAGGAACTATGATTCCAAAAGAGCCTTTGGGGCTAGTTTTCAAGAAAGAGGAATATCGATTCCAAGTGAGCCTTCGGGCAAAGTTTTGAGTAATTATCTCAAATAAAGAAAGATGTGTTTAAAACACTTATAAGCTAAGTATTTTTGGGAGTAGTCTTGAGCACCGAATTGGGGACACGAGTTCATATAAACTCAACTCTCCATAAGAACCATGCGCCAACATGGGAGTTAATGGGTCATACTTTTTAGATGAATCCGTAAAGTCAAGCTAGTGGATCCACTTGGTAAAGTTAGCTTCCTATATCATGGCAAGGTATAGGATGGTCCTCGGGCAATGTGAGGTAAAACGTTGTATCATTAGCTTCCTATATCACGGTAAGGTATAGGATGGTCCTCGGGCAACGTGAGGTAAAATGTTGTATCATTAGCTTCCTATATCACGGCAAGGTATAGGATGGTCCTCGAGCAACGTGAGGTAAAATGTTGTATCATTAGCTTTTTATATCACGGCAAGGTATAGGATGGTCCTCGGGCAACGTGAGGTAAAACGTTGTATCACTAGTTTCCTATATCACGGCAAGGTATAGGATGATCCTTGGGCAACGTGAGGTAAAGCGTTGTATCACCACTTAGTTTCATAGTGGTGATTGTCGGTTAAAGAATCTCCCACTAAAGTTATATTACTTTTATATAAGTAAAGTTGAGCTGTTATTGTTTTATCTTTAACAAGCTAAGTTGTTTACATTGTTTTACAAGCTTTATATATCGCATGTGTCTTATTGCTTTATATATTGAGTTCAGTTATTCATGAGTTGAACAGAGCTAAGGTAAGAGTTCCTTTGTACACTTTTTCAAGCTTAAGTTGTGGTTTAGCTTTCCAGCTCGCATACTCGTACATTCAATGTACTGATGCCAGTTGGCCTGCATCTTATTATGATGCAGACACAGGTACCTAGATCCAGCATCCGGTTCGCCGTTGATCTAGTTAAGTACTTCAGAGTCAGTGGTGAGCCTCTTTGCATTCCGGAGGACTCGGTTATTTTGTTCTCTCAAGTTTTGTTTTATTAGGATGTCGTGGGGTCTGTCCCAACATCCATCTCAGTATTTTAGAGGCTTAATAGATAGTCAGTCAGTTAGTTTGGAGTCTCTCATCTATGTATATATGTAAATATTCTATTTTGAGACTCGAGATGCCTTTTTGGCCAGATTTTATTTCAGTCAGGTTGTTTTAAAACCTTACATTGCATTGAGTTTTCCGCTGAGTTAAGAAAGTCAGGCCAAGGGTTCGCTTGGGGGCCAACAGTGGTCTTTGAGTGCCAGTCACGTCCAGGGTGTAGGCTCAGGGCGTGACAAAAAAAAGCTGAAAATCAAATTAAGATCCCATAAATTAGGTTTCCATTCCAAATTATTGTTAAGAATTCAAAATCCTATAGTGTAACAAACCAAAAAATTCAAAAATTAAATTTATTCTTCTTGTTCATCGTTCTCTATGTTTCATAAAAACTTTTGTCGAAATTTAAGATTAACGAGGTGAGTTATGAAGGATACAAAAGTGATGGAATTGTTGTTGGACAAACGATTTCTTTTGTGAATCTTCAAGTTCATCGAATATTCTTTCGATTTTGATTCAAGATTGTCGAAAAGTTTGAGATTCAAAATTCTTCTCCAATTCATTGAAGATCCTTTCCGTTTTGATTCAAAATTGTTGAAAATTTTGAGTTTCAAAATTATTCTCCTAGTTCATTGAAGATTCTTTCAATTTTGATTCAAAATTATCAAAAATTTTGAGAAGATACATCATGAAGATCCTTTCAATTTAAATTGATAAGTGTTGTATTTCTACTAGATACATTAAATAAGAAAGTGTTGCCATAAGATTTTAGGTTTGAGATCGATACATTATTATTTGGTAAATGTTATGTATCACATACATTTAGTATAAATTTGAATTTACGTATCATAACTAAAAAATTAGTGCATGATACATTATTATTTATGTATCTTATTTTGTTTGAGATCATGAATATCCTTTCAATTTAAATCGATAAGTGTTGTATTTCGATTAGATACATTAAATAAGAAAGTGTTGCTCATAAGATTTTAAGTTTGAGATCGATACATTATTGTTTGGTACTTGTTATGTATCAGATATATTTAGTATAAATTTGAATTTACGTGTCATAACTAAAAGATTAGTGTATGATACATTATTATTTATGTATCTCATTTTGTTTGAGAAATACCATATTTTAAAATTAAAAAAATACATTATACATGTAATTGTTTCAAAATAGCTTATTTTTGTATGTGTGATAAATAACACAAAGTTTATGTATCAAGTACATTTCTATTGAACATGATAAACACTAATCAAAGATTCAACAACATTAGAGTTATGTATCAATACCTTAAATATGAACATTATACATTGCATAAAACAAAGGTTATTATAGCAGTGATGTATAAGATCAATGATAACACTAACAAAGACTAATTTAAGACTCAAAATAAACGAGATACATTAAAAGTCTGTATCTTTGATAGTGATGGCCGTGCTATGACAGATCCAACTTTTTTTTTTGGACGTTTTTCAATAGTAGAAACATTAAAAGAAAATAAATATTTTTCAAGAAAAATTTTCAACGACAATATAATTAACTACAATTGCAAAGGTTCAATAAGATTTCAATGAGGGCAGGGGCGGAAGTAATTTTATTTTTATTTTTTAAGATGAAAAAAATAAAAAATACTAATAAAAGAAATCAAAAATTGAAGTGACGGAAAAAAATCTGCCTCTTGAATAATTTGAAATCATTAATTGGAAATAGAAAAGATTTGAAATTCAAAGATAGATTAATTGATAAACTTGAGAGAGACACCTTCTGAAAATCAAAATGAATTTGAAATTTGTAACTGCTAAAGAAGTGGAGAGAATTTAGGGATAAAATGGAGTGAAATGGGAGTGGGAAATGTGGGTGTAAGCTGAAAATAGGAGTGAAATATTTATGTATCCGGAAGATTTTATGAATTGGGGGAATTAAGGGATTTTTGAATTTTTTAAAAAAGGTAGGGATAAATGGATATTAAGGTAAGTAAATGTGTGTATATAAGTAATTTTTCCATGATTTTATATTGTATTTTAACTACTCGGGCCGCCAATCTTGGGCCTGTATCCAAAAACCAAATGGGCTTCAATTGGGCTTAATTCAAACTTAGACTAGTCTTTTTCCTAATTTTCCTGTTCTTCTTTTGCATTTGTCTAGCTTTGGGCCAAATCCACTTTGATAATAAACATGAGGTAGGAAATTTCATAAAACACACTATTATAGATGCTAATTACTTAATGAAATGATAGTTTACATAATTACATAATGTGTCGGATACACTGGATTTCATGTATCTTAAATACATACGCGTTAAATTTGCACTATTTTTGGCAGTTTAAGATCGTCTGTAACTGAATCCCATTAAATAGGGAAAAAATGTGTGTTCTTGGAAGTTCGATCATAGTTCAAGAAGGTATTCACGCCTTTTCCTCATTTTAATTAAGTTAAACTACGGTTACCCTTTTTTTTTTGGAGTATAAAATTTCTAGTTTTTAGCTTATGGATTAGAATAATCCTAATAGTAAAACAAAACATACAAAAAAAATAGAAGTTAATTTTCACTACCTTAAATCCAAATTCCAACAAAGCTCTGCATTTATATATATCTGAGAAAAACTCTCTGTAAATAACTATGGATATGACTAACCACTGGACAAAAACATCACTATATATAGGTGCGGAGCTAGAGTGTCGACTATAGAGTTGGTCGAATTTTATTTTAAATCTTAAAGATTTATAGAATATGTATAAATTATTATTTTTTATCCCAATTTATGTGATATATTTTTTTTTAGTTTGTTCAGAAATGAATGTCACATTCTATGATTAAATACAACTCAACTCCGAAATTTTCCCTTTACTATGGCTGAAATGATCTATAATCACAGAAATAACTAAAATTTGTTTCAGACCATATATTTTAACGGAGAAAATAATTTTGAGTCTAATATATAGTACCTTAAAAAACTTAGAATTAAAAAATTATAAATTCTGAATTCGCAGGTAAAAATTAAGAGAAGTAGCATTTTGTAGGTTACGTCAAGTCCCCATGCATATTGTACGTACTAAAAGAAGTAAAAAAGTTTTGGGATAAGTGAAGTGAAATGAGAGCTTTATGGTGCAAAATTTTAGTCAGAGTTTTTTAAAATTTTAACTTGCAAAGCCATCAAATCAACTTGTGTTTTTTCATGAAAGGCCTATCAACTAGTTCAATAAAGGCTTCTTTGTTGCTGTTTAGATGACTTCACCTTTTGCACTATTACATCTTTCGTCCTACTTATTATCTGATGTTCGATATTTGTATTGATGTTTTCGTTAATTTGAATTTGTATCACGTAAGGTATTACAGAATTCAAACTCGAGAATACCTATACTTAAGAATGAAGGAATATTAATTCTTATCCATCCCACGACAATCTAATAATATAAAATTTAATTGACATTGTTAGTATACAAAAAGTTTAAACTCATACAATCATATGGATAGACATAATCTGAAAGAGACAATATGCCTTTAGATTTTTAAAACAAAATGGGAAATTAAAGTTAAAAATTAACAATATTCATATTCAATCGCGAGTTGTAGTGAAATGGATAGAATTTTTCTACCTTTAATCAGAGACCTCAGCTAGTTCAAGATCCTAAGTATATAAAAGATCATGTCAGGGAGAACTTCACCCCTTAAATATGTCCTATGCGATAGAAATCTGAATTAGTTGAAACCTCAATACAAATATCGAACACTAAGTCATAAGAAATAAAAAAAAAAAAGCAATCCATGTTAAAAGATTATACTATTGGTTTTGCCCTTGGGCATAGAGACAAGAAGTAGAAGAATGGGTACATTGGCCATTTGGAGGGGGGGGGGGGGAAAAAAGTGTAGGATATGCAGAATGTACAGTATTTGCCAATGTAACCTTTCATAGGAGAACACATAAAAAAGGAGAGAGAAATGAAAGGAGGAAACAACTATGAGACATATGAAGTGACAAGGACATAAAAAATATATACACAAATTGGGAATCTAGCATCTTATTTGGTTTACTATTCACTTGTCTTTTCCCTTTTTTTTTTTTGTTATCCCAGCTAGTAATTGTTCTTAAGACTATTGTATCTTAATTAATGAAAAGATAGAGATTATACTTTAAGATATAAATACAGGTAAAATAATTAAAACCTCTCCTAATTTATATCATCTCCGTCCCAAACTAAGTATCACCTTTTAAAAATTCAAGACAAAAATTAGTACGTTCTTCCAACTTTACCTTTATACTTCATCTTCTTAATAATGTTCAATTCTGAAGAGACATTTATTAAACAGAAATACTCAAGTTTAGAAAACTACACATCATATGTACTAATTTCTTGATCAACGTGAGTTTTGCTAAAACGACACTTTTTGGCATGATAACCATATTTTCTTAGGGAGCATGTAAAAAAGAAAACACAACAGATAATTTGAGACAGATATATAGTGGAAATTGTGTATTATTCAAAATGGTGTGTACCAAAAAGTATAAATAGTAGTATGTATAGTAGAGTATTGACAGACAAGAAAAGCTAGCATCTTTGCCCCCTCCCCCTCCCCCTACTCCCCTTAGCTAAAAAGAAACAAAATCCTAGCATAAAGTCCCCAACCCAAGATCACCTATTGTTACTATTACCCATTAGTCATAAACTCTTTAAAAAAAAAACTTTAGTTTATTTATATAGCCTTTGTCTCCTCCTCCTCCATCAAATTTCATAGATCACTAGATTTCTAACCATGCAAAATAGTCATAATAATTCTATCACATATTTATATTCTAGTGATCAATTAGTTGAAGATGAACTTTCTACTGTCCTCTCTCTTGGTCCTCCTGGCCAAAAAAATAGTACAATTTTTCATGACTATTTTTCTTCTTCTAGTTGTCATGAATTTCAAAGTTATAATAATCAAGAAAGTGTCATTGTGGCTCTTCATATTGATTCATCAAGTACAATTCAAACAACAACAATAATTCTAGTAGAAACAAAGGGGATCACAATAGTAATAATAATAATAATAATATTTCACTAGTAAATAGACAATATTGGATTCCAACTCCTGCCCAAATTCTAGTTGGACCTACTCAATTCTCTTGTGCTGTTTGCAACAAAACTTTCAACAGATTCAACAACATGCAGGTTTAGTTTTTTTCGCTCTCTCTCTCTCTCTCTATATATATATATATACACTTTTTGTAATGACTCGAAAGGTCATTTTGGTAATTTTTCGTGGAAATGACTATTTTGCCCTTTCGGTAGTTGCCCCGAGTCCTATGTTTTGTGATTGTAAAGTTAGTTTGAGGAAAAGTTGGTAAAAAGTTGAGTTTTTGAGAAGTTGAGTTTTTATGAGTTAAAGTTGGTTAAAAAGTGCTTTTTCGAGTTATTTGGAGTTTTGGGACTCGGATCGGATTTCCGTCGATTCCGGCAGTTTTTAGAATGTCGAAACGGGTCTGTGTGAAGTTACAGAGTTGAATTTGGAGTTGAAACGAAGAATTGAGGTCCTAAGTTGCTAAAGTTGTGAAATTTTGATAAAGAGTTGACTTTGGTCAACATATGAGGTTCCGAGGCTCAGATTGAAATTCCGAGAGTACCGTTGGTTTCGGGAGGCGATTCCAAGTCTAGAATGAGTCTTGGTTGAATTTTTAGACGCTCCGTTTGAGTTTTGAATTTTTTTGGCGTTAAACTAGTTTCTTGGCATCTTATTGAATTTCGGGTCAAGGAGTCCTCGAATTCAAATTCCGACAGTTCCATTGAGTCCGGAACGTCGAATTTAGTGGGGGTA
>NW_026031647.1:47408-55325 GCF_019186545.1 Solanum stenotomum
CTTTGGTAAACATGTTTAAATAAAATAAGACAGATCCATATTCTGTCTATTCATATACAATATGATTATAAGGATGATAGGTGGTTTAGAGTTTATAGATATTTTTCAAATCTCTGTTCATGTGATAGAATGAATGAAGTAAAAACTTTAAGAGAGAACTTTGAATAGCACTGCTCAAATGAACAGCCGTGTGTTGTTTGTGAATCTCAAAGTAACATGCTTAACAACGTATTATTATTCACTATATTCTAATGTTTATCTCATGACTTATGTATATATATTAGTAAGCTTCAGATTATCCTCGCTAACTATTTCTTCTTTTTTCCTCTATTTTACACATGTACACCGGAGTCGAAGAGTCTCACTTTAAGACTCGACGTCCCCGCAAGACTCGAAACATGCATTACCTCTTCATTTGTGTTTCTCGCTCTCTAGAAACTCCATCCGAACAGAAATGAATGAGGTGATGGGAGGAAGTGGCGGATATTTCCCTTCCCTATCCTTACTAATTTGTTTTATGTATCACTTGTGCATTTTTATTCACTTTTAACTATTGTTTGTTATTTGCCTCTTATTACTTGTTGCGTATGACATTTTGTGTAGTATGCTAGTAGTAACTTATTTTATTGAGTAGATTAGAGTTTAAATTTCTTGACATAAAAGATTAGTAGTGATACTTCTCTTAAAACTTAAAATCTATCTCATTCTTTAATCAGTCTCCTTTTTATGATAAATAAACTCTCTAAAATTAACTGACTTCGTTAGACTCTCTTTTACTACTTCTAATACTTCATTTTTTGATAGAAAATTCTTTTACTTACCAACTCAAATGAAGGCATCACTTATTTTCCAACAAACAAGTTTAAATGTTTTAAAAAACTATTTTCCTTTTGCACATTTTCAACAAGACAAATTTTCACAAGAAATGACCTTAAAGTTTTCTAACATTTAGCATTTTTACATAAATTTGACTTTCTTACACTTAGCCTAATTAATCAATCAAGTTCGGCCGGTTAACCATTTTTAATGGATCTTAAAGGATGCCTAACCCCTTCCCTTTAGATTAATTGAACTTGTACCTAGAATCTCATGTTTAATAAGACCTTAAAATGAAGTTAACTTTAGAAAATAACTTTAATTAATTTAGGTGTCCTAATTCACCATAATAATTAGGTGGCGACTTCTTGACTTAGTTAATTACTTTAGAAATCACCAAAATGTTGTACACTATTTTGATCCGGTTAAAATGGGGTATAACAGCTTGGCGACTTCACTGGGGACTTAATAGGTTCTAACCACAACGAATTTAGTTTAATTAGGCTTTTATGTGCTTACTTTAATTACATTATTTGTTGTAAACTGTTTTTACATGCAACTGATTGTTTGTTTGCTTTGAATTGTTTTCACATGATATAAATTATTCATTAGCTATAAATTGTTTGTCTGTTATAAATGATTATGTGTTACTGCTTTTCTTAACTGTCATTCCGTTCATATTTCTCCACTTCTTGGAAATTCACACTACCACACGTACACGCGAGGTGTGTTTTGCGCACCCGCAAGTTTCTTTCAAAATTCCAAATTTAGGAGAGTTGGCATATGCGCGGGGTGTCCGGATCTTTTTCCGTGTGACCGCGTAGCCTTCTCACTCGAGTAGTCCACTCGGGAACCTTGTGTCTAGTAAAACCACTCCTAGTTTACCTAGAGTAGAGCTAAACCAACACACTTTACAAGGAGCATACATCATTTCATGACCTAAGAGACTTTATACCCTGGGTGTATTAAGTCCATTAGTCGACTTTACCTTAAATGTCCAAGTGGGTTTTCGACCCCAAGTGACGACCTATTATTATTTATGTGCATATTTGAGAAATATTTATGCCTAAATATGGACCATTTGCTCTAATTAATTAAACTTTAGGGATTGTATGACTAACCTTTCTGTGACAGATGCGAAGACTTGACGATGAAATACAATAAGTGGTGATCTCGCCAAAAGGAACCAAGAAGGATGGACATACTAGAATTTCTTTTACTTTAGGAAGTACTTTGCGTTGTGTTTATTAGACATGTAATAAATAATTTCATTATCTAGTACTTTATTTTTGGAGAAATAAAATTGTTTAATTAATCAAGAGCAGTGGGATGACATATTATGGCAGATATATTTCTTAAATTTACGTTAGGCCAACCTCTGGCACAAAGAGGTCACAAGCATATTAGGACACATTTACATGTTATATTTGCGACATATTTGATTTTACTTGATGACTTGTTTACATGTTATTCTTACAACTTATTTGACTCTACTTGATGACTTGCATGCTACGTGATTTATTTGAATTATGTGAACATGACTTTACTTTCTTTTTTTTTCATTTAAAACTAACATTATTTCTGTCTTATTATTATTTTTATTTTTTCCCACACAAGTTGATTCGTGTTGACAATCGAGCTGGCCGACCATCCTTACTTCACAAGGTCTAAGTCATCGACATTACCTCGACGTAGTTGGGCTATTCAAGGAAGAAAAATTACTATGACTAATCCAACCGCATCTGATCCAATTGGTCCAGGACATATCATGGTTCCTAATGACTCTCCCGAGACTTCCGAAGATAGAGCTACTATTCAACATGATGAACATATCGCCCGTTTGACTCAAGAGATTGAGGATTTACGTAGTGAACTAACTCGGGTTAGAGACTTGACCAACTTATCCATCACACTCCAAAGTCCACTTCCTGGACCTAGGAGTACTACACCAAACCCACCTCGTTTTCCATCACTTGATTCACCAGTACCTGAACACTTTCCTCCACAACAACCTCCGCCCACCAACAATAACCTTCCTCCAACTACTCCCGCAAATCCACCAAATTTGCTACCCGTCTACACTCCTCCACAGAGTCAACCACCTACTTACACTACCTATGCTACTCCTCATAATCCACCAATTGTCAACCCACAAAACCAACCTCCAACTCATACTCCTCATGTTTCTCTACCCACCAATACTTATCCACTACCTACAACTAATCATGTAAACCCATCAAATACACCACCTCCAATCCAAAATACGCCCATTGTCCAAACTTATACAACTCAGCATATACAAGGGGCACATATTGCCACTCCTTATGTGCAACATGTTCCTCAAGTATATGCGGTGGAAACTCAAGCCTTTACCAACCCAATATCGGTCAAGTTTCAACCCGAGGTAGATCAATATGAGGAAATGGAGAAGGATGTCAAGGCAAAGGCCGATGATGTGTTAGCTAGAGAGATTCGCGATCTTAAGGAAGCAATGAGAAATCTCCATACTACTAGGGGAAACAAAAGCCTAGAATATGAGGATCTCTGTGTGCAACCTGACATTGATTTGCCTGTAGGGTACAAACTGCCAAAGTTTGATACTTTCAATGGAATTGGTAATCCTCATACACATCTAAGGGCGTATTGTGACAAACTGGTAGGAGTGGGGAGAGACGAGAAGGTCAGAATGAAGTTGTTCATAAGAAGTTTATCTGGTGAAGCTCTTGCTTGGTATATACAACAAGATCTCCATAAATGGCGCGGTTGGAGTGATATGGCACAAGACTTTATGGATCGATTCAAGTTCAATACCGACATCATACCAGATAGGTTCTACCTCACTAAGTTAAAGAAGAAGTCTACTGAGACATTTCGTGAGTATGCTCTACGTTGGAGGTCAGAAGCAGCTAGAGTCCAACCACCGATGAGTGAAAGTGAAATGACTGCTACCTTTATTGAATCCCAAGATAACAGTTTTTACTATGAGAAAATGATAACCATGATGGGACAAAAGTTCACAGAAATCATTAGAATGGGATAAAATCTTGGAAGAAGGGATCAAATCAGGAAGAATCCAAGACTTTACAGCCTTGCATGCTGCAAGCAAAGCAATTCAATATGGTTCTATCAATGGGAACAAAAAGAAAAAAGAAGATGTATCTGTTGTCATGATTGACCAAGGACGCATGCCAGGTCAAGTTCCTCCCTACCCAAATCAGCCACATCAACCCATTTACCCTTACCAATATGGTGAAGCCTCACAGGCTCTCTACCATCCTCCATCAACTCCTTACCATGTCTACAACACCCAAGTGAACTACTATCAACCTCGAGCTCCTACTTATAATCAACCACATTCATACCAACCACTCCAAGCTTCACCTTTTCAAAATCGACCATATACCGCACCTAGAGGTCGTCCAAATCATGAAATCAAAACCACTCGCAACTACACAAAAATAGCCGAACCATTAGCTCAGTTGTTCGAGAGGTTGAAGACAGCAGGTATGATACAACCGATTGAAGGGAAAATTCCTGATCCCATTCCAAAATGGTTTGACGGTTCCAAGCGTTGTGCCTATCATTCTGGAGTTGTTGGACACGACACCGAGGATTGCTATGGTCTCAAAAACAAGATTGAAGCTTTGATTAAAGAAGGAGCAATCCAACTTACTGGACCTCAGCCCAACGTGAACAACAATCCTCTGCCTAAACATGGAAATGCTGATGTGAACATGATAACGATAGAGGAAAATGTGGTGCTGAACGGAGACATTGTGCCCATTGGAAGGGTGAAAAATAATACTTTATCGACCTTTGATGCTCATATCATGACAACCCATGAACAAGCGTTGATAGAGGTTACTGCTACAACATCTTACATGCCTCTCTGCAACAGCGAGACACCGACCATTTGGGGTGCTGAACCAGAGGAGACTTTGAAGAATTGGACTTGTACTCCGTCTCTGGTTCGCCGGGAGTCTTGGTAGATTGAACAAGTAGTAAAACTTTTGGAGTAGCACGATTTTTTTTTTAAATCGAGGCTTAAATCGTGCCTTAAAACTTTATGTTGTTTTGCCTCATATTTTTTGAAAGCTTGATTGCAAAATCTATGAATGCATTCCCTATTTTCTTAATTGCCTCTTACTTATTACTTTCATTTATATATATATATATATATATATATATATATTAGTTTTCAAATTAAATTTGCCAACTTTATGATTGTGACATAATAAAGCAAATGAATAAAGTTTGAAACCAAGCAAGATTTTTGAAGGATGTGAAGGTAACCTACAGTTGAACAATTGAACAAGAAACATGACAACATGACAACATGACAATACTTGATCACGAAGTTCTTCATTCAGGGGAAGTCAAGATACTACAACAAAGGGCGACTCTAGATAGATTTTTTAAATGTAACTTCCACTTTTTCATGTATCACGAACTACGTTCCGACCTGATTCCTTTGGTAGGATACGTAGGCAGCCCACATAGGGTTCGGTTTTACAATAGAACATTTCTAAATTTCCTTATTTGTAATAGGAGAACTACGCCTGACTTGATTCCCTCGGTGGGATACGTAGGCCACCCATATTCGGTTCAGTCACATTAGGATAGAAATTTAAAATCCTTTTACTATTTATGTAATTTTGAACTACACATGGCCTGATTTCCTTGGTGGAATATGTAGGCAATCCAAATCGGATTCGGTCCTTTTATTAGAAAATTCCAAATCATTTCTATGTACTACGTTCTGACCTGATTCTCTTGGCGAGATACGTAGGCAACCTATATAAGGTTCGGACTCATCACCACATAAATTTAGCATACTTTTTTCTGAAATCGACACTGGGCAAATTTTGGAAAATATGGTCAAGGACTGACCGGATATTGTCAAGCTATAGGCTGCTACCTGACAAGAAATATAACAGACAAAAGACATTCATTTTGTTTCAAAATTGTCACAATCTAAGAGTTGGTAGAAATTATTTTTTACAACTTATAAACATATACTTGCATATTTTTCTACACACTAACAAATATCTCTGTCAGATGATATTTTTATTTTATAAGACATTTCTTTTTTTACTGTTCGTCTACCAAGGCTCAAACGGAGATCACAAAGTCTGAGAAAACAGGATGGACGGAGGGCCAACAAAGTCAAGCTTTAAGTCAACACGAATCAACACCCCCTCCCAACTAAGAATCTTTCTTTGAGTGCAGGAACAACAAAGATACAAGAAGTACCTACTGGATTACATCAAAGTCATCATTTACCTCCAGGACCTCGCCTGAATAAGCCAAATGACCACATCCTTAATTTTACTTTCTCTCTAACTTTATTTCTTTTAATTCATCATGATTTTATATTCTTACTAACATCTTTACCCAAAATTTGCAGGTAAAATCCCCTTGATTTATTGAATAGAAATTAAGTCCATTACATGCGCCACTTGATCCACCAAATTGTGCATCAGGGCTTAAATATCAAAGATTAGAGGCGACTTTCAACCAATTACAATCATCAACATCAACAACAATCGAACAACTTCACTAATTTTATTTTTTACTTTATTAAATACATTTATAATTCACTTTATTTACTTAACGACTTTATTTTAAATTTTATAGGAATCAACAAAGGCCTTCAAAGACAATTGAAGACATCACTTAGCCCCACGGCTCCACAGTCATCAACCACACAACTTTATTTCTCACTTACCTTTATTTTATTTTTACTTTATCATGACTTTATTTGTACTTTTACTCTACATTTTTTACAACAATCAATATCTAGCCCCGAAGACAATCGGAGGCATCACTTCATCAAGCCCCGAAGACAACCGGAGGCATCATTACAACTAGTCCCCGTAGACAATCGGAGGAAATTCAGACATCACTTATCATCGAGACCCCGAAGACAACCGGAGGCCTCATTTATCATTCTAATCCCCGTAGACAATCGGAGGATATTAGACATCATTTACCATTGGGACCCCGAAGACAACCGGAGGCCTCATTTAAGTCCCCGAATACAACCTATGGCCTTATTATCATTCAAGTCTTTGAAGACAACCAGAGACATTATTTACATCATTTGCATAAGCCAGACGGCTACACTCTTACTTTATTCACTACTTCACCAATTACTTTAATCTACTTTACTTACTTTAATGACTTTACCTTAAACTTCACATACATCATTCATCATCAAGTCTCTGAAAACAACCAGAGACGTCATATGCCATTATATCTTCGAAGACAAACGGAGATACCAACTGGCCATATGACCTCATCATCATAAGCCAAACGGCTCTCAACATCAAGTCTATGTAGACAATCACAGACATCTTTATTTACCAAGTCTCTAAAGACAACTAGAGACAGCATTTGGCCACATGCCTTTCATAAGTCACACGACTTCATACCATTCTCACATATACATATAATACCATTCATTTATACGTTCTTACACTTTAATTTTATCTCTCACCTTAATGCCAAATTTTAACACGAGTTTCAGGAAAATAGTCTAAAGCAACCAAAGACGTATCACAATGTGGAACTCTCTCTTAGCAGTAAACTGGGGCAATTTGTCGAGAAAGTTTAGCTTTCCAACAAAGGTCAACATAAAATAAAAACATGTGTTGAATACGGTAAAACATGTCACTTCTCTATACAAATTACAGTTTCTACTAACAAGTTTATTTCAGTCTTTGCCGAGAGCATCCAAGAGGATGAATTCTCAAATCAAACCACAGGTGCGGACGACAGCAAAAGGATGCAGCATACGTGGAACTTTTTCTTAGCAGTGAACTGGGGCAAATTTGCTGAAGAGGAATATCAAACTCGCTACCAAGGGTCAAGGATCTATTCTCGAACTCATCTCCACCTACGTTCCACGAACACATGAAAAGTTGGTTATCCAAACTTTTCTTTCATAACCATTGTTGCATCTCAACTCAATTAACTCCTTTCATGATCCCTCGAGGCTAAATTTCCTTTAGTGTCACTCCTCTCAAACTTTTCTTGTGCCTATATTTATTGGTCGAGACAAAATTAGTTACTAAGTCAACTTCTTTGCCCAAAGACTCT
>NW_026031648.1:0-267 GCF_019186545.1 Solanum stenotomum
TGGTCCGTTTCGGATACGGGGTGTTACAGGCTAGATGGAAGAACAAGAAACTCGAGGAGGAATACTCCAAGTTAAAAACTCAACATGAGGATACCATCATTGAGAAATATCGACTTGAAGCTGAGGTACATATGTGGTCCTTCTGTGTCACTTGATGTGACACTACTATCATAATTATTGCCTTATTGGTGGATCGAGTAAAAAAAAAAAGTTCATTAATATTTTAATTTGTTAATAAATATTAGTATGACTTAAGAGTAAGTTGTA
>NW_026031649.1:0-304 GCF_019186545.1 Solanum stenotomum
GAAAAATTTAAAACACCTATAGTAGTAATAGGATAGCATGATCACATATAAGGCAAAAAATATAAAAATACAAATATGGATAAGATATTAACTATAGAAGAAATATATAACTTTGAATTAACTACAAAAGATATGCTATTAGGAATGCCATTTTTAGAAAAATTATACCCACATATAATTACAAAAACACACTGGTGGTTCACGACACCGTGTAAACAAAAAATAGGAGCAAAAAGAGTAAATAATAAAAAACGAAAAACAACAGAATGGATAAAAGAAGTGAAAAAATCACACAAAAATTAGA
>NW_026031650.1:0-416 GCF_019186545.1 Solanum stenotomum
CCTCCCTAATGTAGATACGAGCCAACCTTTCGGCACTGAAAGTAGTATGAACAGGAAGGAAGTGTGCTGACTTGGTCAATCGATCCACGATGACCCAAATGCTGTCAACACCTCTAGAAGTCCGAGGCAACCCCACAACGAAGTCCATAGTGATACGCTCCCACTTCCACTCTGGAATGGGTAATCTCTGGAACTCGCCACCAGGCCTCAAGTGCTCTGCCTTTACCTGCTGGCAGCACAAGCAACGGGAAACAAAATCAGCAATATCTCTTCTCATGCCACTCCACCAGTAATGCTGTCTCAAATCACGATACATCTTCGCTGTGCCCGGATGGATAGAGTATCTAGACTCATGGGCCTCAGAAAGTATCAACTGTATCAAATTACAGATCTAACGTAGCCTGACCACCATCACC
>NW_026031651.1:0-400 GCF_019186545.1 Solanum stenotomum
GCACACGGCGTTTTGTACTATTTCAGTTTCCATCTGTATGTATAGACTTGTCTTTTTCCTTTCGAGACAGTCTAGTCTCTGTTGTCCAGTTTTGGGACTTGTACTCATTTTGTAGTAGCTCTGTACTGGTGACTTCCAGGTTCTGGGAGGGATCTTTATTTGTATATATGTTTTGGGTTGCTTCCGCCTGTTTATATTGTTATTTGCCTCCTCTTGTTTAATTTCTACCCTCAGACCCATTACTTGTTGTTCCGGGTTACGGGTTGGCTTACCTGCTGGTGGGTTATAGTAGGTGCCATCATGACTTGATAAATTGGGTCGTGACAAATTGGTATCAGAGCCAGATTCGTCGGTCTCACTTGTACAAAGCTATCGTCTAGTAGAGTCCTGCAGATCGGTA
>NW_026031652.1:0-906 GCF_019186545.1 Solanum stenotomum
GAGGTATAGAGGCATGCTGGCGTGATCTAAACTGATGTTGCCCACAGAGGGGACTTACACCTACGTGGCTTGTAGTTCTGGGACTATATGGGTACGCTGAAACCCTAGTCCAACTCGGTATTATGCTACTCCCAATGGATTAAGTAATTAACACATTATGACTGAATTTCTGTAAATACTGGATAGCTCGAAACTGAACATGCAAACTGAGAATGCAACAATTAATCTGATAATGATGCATTCATAAACTGAGGCATGTAAAACTGAATACTGAAATATCTGACCTAGCATGTGTAATTCAAGAACTAAAGAAATACATAGCTAGGGTTCTGAAATTCATGCGATAAACTGAGCAATAACATGATAATTTGATTTAGAACATTTAAATAACTAATTCATGATGATCTGTTCAAATTCTAGAAACCCTAGGTCTGTTCATAATCATGGAATCAAGAATCTGACTGAATTCTAGGGACCTAATGGGCGATAGGAACCCACTAGTGAAATCCCACATACCTGGTGACGAATTCCACGGAGAAATCTTTCGATTTCGGGGCTGGAACTGAAGAAACCTCGTTGCGTTCTTGAACTAGGGTTCTTGACCTTTTTCTCCTCTCTTGCTTCTAATTTTCTAAGTTTTGATTTAATGAATTGACTTGGATAAATTCTAGTTATGTTTCTAGGCTTAAACTGATTAAAACCTCGTGATTTAGGGTTTAAACGACGTATCTTAGGGGTTAAACGGAATAGGAAAAGACCAAAAGACCCCTGAATTAATTGTTGTCGGAGCGATCGACGGAATGGACCTACGGTCCGTCGATTGGGTCCGTAGATCGAGTCTGCCCGACAGGGCTTCACTAAAACGGGCATAAATTTTTACTCGGTGGCGTTGGAAAGATAATTCGA
>NW_026031653.1:0-1569 GCF_019186545.1 Solanum stenotomum
GAACACATAAAATTGCATGTATTGTCCCCCAAATGGGGTGGTTTTTATCTCTTTTACAAACAAATTTATGTCTCGTGGGGAATAAATTCTTTAGAAACTGAAGTTATGTCCGAGCATTAACTTGAGGATATCATGATGTGAAACTATAAATTTCTACTACGCGAAAATTATCTTTTAGGAAGGACATAAATTAAAGACCAGCACAAAATTGGAGCAAAAGTGCAAATGACCCAACACACAAAATTCAAATTCTCTTCTCCTCTCTTCTCAAAATTCTTCCAACATGTAGTTACGAATCGTAATCAAACAAACTATAGCTTTGAGCCTAATTATGTTTCTATTAATTGCTGTTTCTGAAAATTCCTCTTTTCTCATTTCCCTGAGCTGCCTATCGAACAAATATTGGGCTTTTATCTTAAGAGCTCTGCTATACTTTGGGCCTATAGAAAAAAATCAACTAAGCGGCCTACTAAACAAAGTTTCAAATGGGCTTCCAATCATCATTGCTAATTAGTCCAGGCAAATTTCACAAATAGCATTTTCAGTCCCTATAATTTAAAAAATAGCCAAAATCCTGGTAAAAAGGAAATACATTTTTGAAGTTGAAACTCTAGGACACTAGCTATGATTCAAAAACAAGATCAAAATTGGAAAAATGAATTGATATCGTCGAAAGCCGTGATAAGAGTTTGTAGACAATTATAATGCTACATGGGCCTTGTTACTATTTGCATTTTCTATGGTTATTTGACTTGAACAATTTTTTATTTTTTATTTTTTTAAAAAAGGAAAAGGAACAATATTGTCAATTTGTCACCTTCAATTCATCTAAACAAATAGTCGATCGTAGAGTTTTGGAGCGCCAAAAGGGGTTTTGGATTGTCTCTTTATTTCGCCAACAAACAAGTCATCCTTTGACGATTTCTTATTTCTATCCCTATGTTGAACATTTCTTTTTGGGGAAGTTAATAATGAGTGTTTTACTTTATCTTGAAATAGAGTCTACTACTAATAATATCAATATTAATTAATAGAAATTAAAATTCTAAAAGGGCCGCAATCCATCTTTTTTTGCAAGTTAAGCGAAGCTTTACTCTCACCAAACATCACTATTCATAATTCTTGCTCACCTTAATATATTAAGAATGTATATGGAGTTGGTGACTACGATTCCTTAAAACTCAAGAAATTACATCACAATTCATGTGTCACATATACTGTTAAAAATGAAATGTCGTACTTTATATCTAGATCGTACCGTTCAATTCTAAAATTCTTCGTTTTATCCTTAATAACATAATTTATAGTCATATTAGTATCTAAGACTTATTTGAGGCTAAAAATCCTTTAAAAATTAGTCAAATAATACCACATATTTTCTTCAGAATTAAGCTTGACTTATATAACTCATATATATATATATATATATATATATTCCACGAGAGCAGCAAAAAGCAAGGTGTAGAATGCCGACTTATCTAAAGTATATACACCTTTTAGCCAGCTGTGATGTATAAAGAAAGCAACGATCGTTACAATTTTTTTTCTGCATGTAATAGAAAATTATTA
>NW_026031654.1:0-372 GCF_019186545.1 Solanum stenotomum
GGTTAGCTTCGGAATATTGATTTTGGTTTAGAACGACCTTTTGTTCACTTCCCGAGGCTTTAGATAGCAATTGTGGAATCTGGTTCAAATGATACTGGGTGTGGGACCCACTTTTCGTCGAAGCGAGCTCCAAATGGAAATTCCGCCTTCACCGTTGAGTCCGAAATATCGTTTCCAATCAGATTCCATATAAGGTTTGTATTTTTCCGACTCCGAACGAGTCCGAAACATCGAAATTTAAGTTTGAAGGGTTGTAGAATTTTGACGCGGCGGTGACGTGGCAGAGCCACGTGACGACACGTGGCAGAGGAGTGAAATCTGGAAATTTCCAAATTTTAAAAACCAATTTTGTCCATATTTTTCATCCAACTT
>NW_026031655.1:0-435 GCF_019186545.1 Solanum stenotomum
CTATAATCCACGAATTTTTTGGTGATTCAGAATTCCGACTTTATTTTTGCCAAAATTTTACCTAGACGTCCGTTAAGACCTTATCTATGGATCCAGTTGGCCCTAACGCCAAAAATGGCCCATTTACAAGGTCAAACGAGCCAAGAGCGGGTAAGCCCCCACTTTTATCGATTTTCATGTGCTATAGTTCCCCATCATTTTTGGTGATTCGGAATTCCAACCTTATTCTTGCCAAAATTTTAACTGGACGTCCGTTAAGACCTTACCTATGGAGCAAGTTGGCCCTCACGGCGAAAATGACCCATTTTCAAAGTCAAACGAGCCCTAGACCAGGTAAACCCCCTATTTTACCGATTTTCGTGTGCTATAGTCCATGGATTTTTTGGTGATCCGGAATTTTGAACTCTTTTTTGCCAAAATTTTACCTGGACGTCC
>NW_026031656.1:0-6848 GCF_019186545.1 Solanum stenotomum
CATCTTATTTAATTATTAGCATAACTTATCCTAATTGACTAAGTTTAACTACCTTTTAAATCTCTAATTGGCTATAATTTAAATCCATTTGGCTGAAGCTTAAATTCAAATCTAATCAATTAAATTTTACCCTTAACCCAACTAAGTTGTAGGCCCTTTTCTCATTTTTCAGCAGCCTAATTCTCTTATTTCCAATTCCTATTACTCAGCCCATTAATGCCTCCGACCCAGCCCACTCTTTTCCCTTCCTTAACCCGACCCAACCCTTTTCTTCTTCACAAAGAAGACCCAGAAACGTTAACTCCAGCAAACATCACAGCGAGCAGCAACGCGTCCACAACAATTCCCAGATGATAGCAGCGATCCAAACAGCAACACAGCGCGTACCAGACGCGACACCCAAATGACCCCATACGCGATTTCTTCTCCTTCACGTCAAAAAGACGGAAAGCTGCCATCGTCTTCATCAATGATACAACAGGAACAGACCTGCACTTGCGTCCTGCAGCAGTCGCGTTTCACATCTTTGACTCGCGTGGATGGGTGCCACGTCGAGCACAAGAACGATTGGGATGGATTGAGTCACCCACCCTGCCTGCCGTCCGAATTTTGCGGGATTTGAGTTGATTTTCTTGTACAACGAGCAACTCTTTGGTTCGGGGAAAATTTCAAATTGAGGATTGAGTGGGAGAATTCCGAGTCTACCCTCATTCTCACTCGAATTTTTCATCGCTTTTTCAAAAAACAAAACAAAACTCTAGAATTCCCCATCTATATAAACCCTTTCTTATTCACTGCCGAAGGGGAGAGATTTCTTTTAGCAAAATATATATATATTTAAGGATTAGTGTCTAAATACAAAAAAGAGATACTTAAAAAAAAAGGCAGGGGATACAAGAATTTTTGGTTTTTTGGTTCATTTCTCTGCCCAGATCTCTTGACCATTGTTCATAACCGAGTTCTCGTGGTGAAGGTCGTTGCCTCTGCTCGTCCGTCTCGGTTCGCTGCACACAAGAAGGTAAACTTCTTCCAAATTCCAATTCTTTTAGTTTATTTCTTGAATGCTTCTGCTCTCCTCGGTTTGTGGCTTGTGTGTGGTAGTCGAGTGATTGGGTTTTGAGATGGTGTTTTTAGTCATCTCTATGAGTTAGTCGTAATACTGATTTAAAGTACTGCTAATTTGTTATTTAGTGTTGGTTTTCTTTTCTTTCTTGTCTAAGTTCGTCTTGATGTTTTCCTTCTCAAGTTTGTCATTTGAACATTATTGGGTCTGTATTATTTAATTTTGTACTGTCGTTAAGCATCTGATTTTCATGTGTATTCATCTAAGAAGTGTTATTAGTTCGGCTCGGTCTCTTTGCCAAGATGTGCTATTCTCAAATCGCCTGTTTATTTTTTTAAAAAAAACTTTCTTTGGCTTGATAGTACATCCTTGCTCGTGTTTTCGGCATGATTAGTAATTGTGCAAGTTAACTTGCTTGTAGCATGTTTTGGTTATATTTTTGAGTCGATTTTAGTAGTCGTGATGATTACTATTTTTGTCATTCACAAATTCCTCAGTTTTGGTTTGAAAACACGCTTTTGTATAGCTTAAAGTTAAAATCGTTCTAGGTTGATGCATATGCTCTCTTGTTTTGGTATTTTCTTTGAGGGTTGCGGACTATTCAAGGTTCCTATTTTCACTTTTTGTTTCGAGCTTTTGCTTCTTGTTATGTTCGTGTTAGTTTAAATTTTCTTTTCATCTAAGTTGCGCTACTATTTTGCCGTAAGCATAAAGAAGTGTGTTTTAGTTTAAACTTAATATCATGAGTTGCTTAGATTCTTATCTTCTTTAATCCCCAGTTCGTGGTTATTGCTGCAGTTCATAGCATATGCTCTCCACAAGGAGTGTTGCCTTGATAAAAAATGAAAAAAATAGTTGTTGATAGTAATTCTGTATGCCTTTGTTGTGTTCCTTGATTAAGTGTAAACTTTATAATTAGTTTCCTACTGATCTACTTGCTGTAGTATTTAGTTCATTCAGTGTTGTTTTTATATGTGTAATCAATATGACTAGCATGAGGTTACTATTTTTAGTTTCTTTTAACATCAGTTGTTTCTTTATATCTATATGATAAAATTGATAATATATTATGTTGTTGGTTCTCCTTGGTCTAGTGAAATATGTGACTAGGACACACCAAATGCTGATCTTAATTATAATATAAGCAAATTGTAGGATAATACGAGAAATAAAGCGGCATTCATTAGCATGCTCTCGGTTGTCTTTTCTTTGTCAACATACATGTTAGATTTCTTCCCCCTGTATGCTCCCCTTTATACATGTGTGTATATATATATATATTTGTTCTTTTATGGGAATACCAGATTTATATATTGACTAACGGTAATGGAATTTCATGACTCACTATTACTCAAATTGGTTCTTACAACACTTACATTTTTTATTGCATGTGAAATATATCCGAGTCCTCATGGGCTTCCACCCTCTCGTTGCATTTCGATGATTGGGCCATAGGGGCCCAATTTTTNTACAAAGGGCTGGAAGCTAAAAAAAAAAAAACTAGTTGTTCAGGTGGCAAAAGCGGGCTGTGAACAGCCTGTATACAATAAATGTATACTGGTATACAGGTCCAGTACAGCGAATTATAGGCCAAAAATGCGAATATACAGGGCTGGAGTGAAATACAAGTGTTTGGAAGCAAGAAATACATGAAAATGGCTGATATACATGCCGATATACACTGATATACATCAGCTGTATACCAAAAACGGGAATTGTGTTAAACTCCAAAAACAACAACGAAATTGGCCTAAAAGGGGGCCCAAATTCAAATTTCTCCCTTACTCGCTAATTATTTAATTGTGATTATTTATTATTTGTTGTTTAACTCTAACTTTATAATCGTAAATCAACTTAGTTGGATCCCCCAAAAGACGAGCTATTTCTCTGTGTTGTTTTGTTTCTAACAAATCTCATTTTATCAATTTTTGTATTGTCATTTATAATCTTTAGTCAAAACTTTCTTTTCTCTTTTATTAGTTTAAAATAGTTTTTCATAAACCAAAAATGACTCAAATAAAAACCAACTCATTTAGTTTCGTTAACATTCTAAGTACTTGTCTCTAATTCAATTGTTTCAACTAAGGTCCCATTTTCTTAAAAAATAAAAATTTCTATTTGTTTAACTATTTTCTCAAAATTAATCTAATAGTATAAATTATTATTATAACTACTTACTTAGTCATTTTCTCAAAAAGGGTTAGTCAATTAATTAAAAAATGATTTTTATGCCTTAATTTATTAAATTGGTTTAAATTATTATTTCAAAATGAATAAAATAAATTCTAATTAATCTAGTTTTATATTAATATTCTAATCACTTGTAATTTAATTCAAATGTTTCATTTTGGATCTCATTCTCTAAAAAAGTAAAAATGAAATATAAAATGTTCGTTATTTAACTATTCTTCAGAGTTAATTGAATATTGTAAATTATTATATATTTTTTATGTTAAATTATTTTTTTTTCTAAAAATAGTCAAATACATTTTAGTCAAGTCGCAGGTCAACCGCATGTTAGCGGACACTTCGAATGCTTAAACCCTTCTCGGAGTGTAAATTGAACCCCGAATCTTCTTTGGTATTTTCAAAATGATTTTTTTTCTGTTTAAATTTTTGAAAATTATAAGTTTTCTTAATTTCTTTAAAAAATTAAGTGGCGACTCTTTCTAAGTATTTCTCAAATTGTTTTATACTTAGAACATTTCAAAAAAAATGTGATTTTTCTGAAGATAGAAAAATTACGACACAACACAAGGTGTTCGATCACATGTTATGGAGGGATTCTTGAACGCTTAGACATACTTTGAAGTGTCGGAAACAACTATGAATCATAGATGTAATACTTTAGAACATGCATGAGGAAGTGAGAAAAGAAGTGGGGAAAACTTGGCTGAGACTTCAGATTTTCTGGTGACACAGATGGCACCTACGGACGCCATCGACGGACCGTAGATGGACTTACGGTCTGTACTGCAGGTCCGTAGATCGCGTTAGAGATTTTCCCCAGAATTCATTTAAGAAAAAAAATGACTAAGTGTTGACCTACGATCCTGACTTACGGTCCGTAGGTCAGGCCACAGACCGTAGATCGATGCCCCAAAAACCAACTTCTGTTCCGATTGACGGTTGACCAGTACGGACCGTCAATCGATCTACGGTCCGTAGGTCACGCCCGTAGATGGGGATCGTCAGCTCAGAAATTTCTGCGAATTGATGGTGAATCAAACTTCAAAAGGGTCATAGCTCTTAGAATCATAATCCCCTCAACATACAATAGGTTTCAACTTAAATGCACAACCCAATCAAGTCTCACAACGAACAATAACTTCAACAACCTCTACAACAATATCAACAACAACTAACAACTTTGACACTTCAACAACAATTCCCAATCTTTTCTCAAATCATGGAATAAACTTGGTGTGTGTGAGGGAAAGGATCAACCCACACGAAAAAAAACTCACATACCTTGATAGGGATCACCCCCGACGAAAATCCACAATGATCTTGTTGATCTCCTCTTTCTTCTCTTCTTCTTCTTCTTCTCCTTCTTCTCTTCTTCAATCTCAAGAACCCTAACTCTTTCTCTTTCAAAATGGGACAAAAAAATGATCCAAAGATCATCCTAATACAACAATATGAGCTCAAATAATTGATTTGTGAAAGGACCAAAATGCCCTTAAATTTCCGGACGGATTTCCCTTCCAACTGCCCAACTTCTACAAGGCATAACTCGCTCATACGAACTCGGAATCGAGTAAAATAAGTGGCGTTGGAAAGATCGTTCGAAGGGCTTCGCAACCATAACTGGAAATACTCCTAAATCATCCTGAGCTAGGAGTTACGACTACTCAAAGTTGGCCAAAAACTCATTTTTTTTTCCATACTTAACCAAATTTCCAGATTCTAAAATTTTTCCAAAAAAATGACTACTTTCCAAGTATCAAGCTCCTTCAAAGCCACTTCCAATTGTCGGATGTTACACAATATTTCTTTCCTACGATTGTAGATCCATCTTATGTTTCTCCTCTTTTTCCTACTTTTGAGGATTTATCATCTTCTTTCAAGAGGTTCAAACCTGGATTTGTGTATGAACGACGTCGACCAATTTTATCCTATCCCGACACCGATCCGCCACCTGAAACTGTACCACAACTAGAATCTGAGAATTCTTCAAGATCTGGTCCTCTTAAGCCTACTCGACGATCTACCAGAGTATCTCGTACACCCAATTAGTATGGCTTTTCCTCTACTTTATCCAACATATATGTTCTATCTTGTTACTCACAAGCTTCCAAGCATGAATGTTGGCAGAAAGCAATGAAGGAAGAACTTTTGGCTCTTAAAGAAAATGACACATGGGACATTGTTTCATGTCCTTCAAATGTCCGCCCTATTGGCTGTAAATGGGTTTATTCAATTAAATTTCATTCTGATGGATCTCTTAATCGGTACAAAGCTCGATTGGTTGTTCTTGGTAACAGACAAGAGTATGGGGTGAACTATGAGGAGACTTTTGCACCCGTAGCCAAAATGACTACGATGTGAACTATTATTGCCATTGATGCTTCACAAAACTGGTCTTTGTATCAAATGGATGTCAAAAATGCTTTTCTCCATGATGGTCTTAAAGAAGATATTTATATGAAACCTCCACCTGGTTTGTTCTCATCGCCTACATCAAATGTATGCAAATTGAAGCGGTCTTTGTATGGATTAAAACAATTTCCAAGAGCTTGGTTTGATAAGTTCCGGTCTACTTTGCTACAATTTTCTTTTGAACAGAGCAAATATGACTCATCTTTGTTTCTTCGAAAAACATCTACATGTTGTGTTCTTCTTTTGGTATATGTAGATGACATTATTATCATAGGAACTGATTTTTCACTAATCACTAGCCTCCAACAGCAACTTAAAGATTCTTTTCATATGAAAGATCTTGGTACTCTTACTTATTTTTTGGGTTTAGAAGTTCATAATGTTGTTTCAGGTGTGTTTCTAAACCAACACAAATATACTTATGATCTGATTTCTTTGGCTAGTCTTCAAGATTCATCCTCCGTAGATACTCCATTGGAATTGAATGTGAAGTATCGTCGTGAGGAAGGCGATCTTCTTCCTGATCCAACTATATTTCGACAATTAGTTGGGAGTCTAAATTACCTTACTATTACTCGGCCTGATATCTCTTTTGCAGTTTAACAAGTTAGTCAATTTATGCAAGCTCCCCGTCATCTCCACTTGGTGGCTGTTCGTCGCATCATTCGGTATCTTCTAGGAACATCTACTAGTGAATTGTTCTTTCCAAGTGGTTCTCTTATTCGTCTTAATGATTTTAGTGATTCTGATTGGGCGGGATGTCCTGATACTCGTCGTCAGTCTCTGGTTGGTGCATGTTTCTTGGAGAGTCATTGATATCTTGGAAGAGTAAAAAGCAAGATCGTGTGTCAAAATCTTCAACAGAGGCTGAATATCGATTCATGTCTGCTGCTTGCTTTGAGGTTGTATGGCTTCGTGGATTACTTGATGAGATAGGATTTCCTCAATCTCATCCTACTCCTCTTCATGCTGACAATACAAGTGCTATTCAGATTGCTACTAATCCAGTTTTTCATGAGAGGACCAAACACATTGAAGTGGATTGCCATTATATAAGAGAAGCTGTAGATAAAGGAATCATTACTCTTCCACATGTGTCCAGCGATCTTCAAATAGCTGATGCGTTTACAAAATCCATGGCACGGCAATGCCATTAGTTTCTAGTAGGCAAATTGATGCTTCT
>NW_026031657.1:0-275 GCF_019186545.1 Solanum stenotomum
GATTCCCTGGAACTGACGTGTTACTCACTCGTCCACCACTAGAAACATTCCTGTCCAACTTGATGGAAATGCACGACAATTGTGCCTACTGCACACTAGTATCAAGCTGCGTATAATTTCTTGTAATGTTTTCTTCCCATAAGAAAAAAAGTGATTCTAATAAATGCATGTACATACAACGAAACAGTTGCTTGGTGCAAATTGCAGAACCCACACTCAGAGGTGTAGCTCTTCATGTGGCATGTAAGCCACAATGCAGAACAATTGTTTGATGC
>NW_026031658.1:0-247 GCF_019186545.1 Solanum stenotomum
ATCCTTAGCTGCTTCTTTAAATGTATGTAGCTCCATAAGGGAAGAGAATTTAGTGAGATAACTTTGATACTTGGCACTAGTATTCTCATAGGACAAATGATTAGATATTGGATATAAGGATTTGGACTTGTGAACATAGTCCTTCATCTATATAGGTTGCTTAGATATCCTTCCTGAAGTTCTCCTATTAATAACAGCATCAGAATTACTCCCAAGTTCTGTAGTAGAATTTTGCTCAACATTAGGA
>NW_026031659.1:0-635 GCF_019186545.1 Solanum stenotomum
TATCTTTTGTACAAAAATTCTAATGGAAATCATCCGTTATCAAGGCAACCACCTATTTCATTCTCATTTATGTGCAATAACTCCAAAAACCTCCTACCACTGATATGTTTTGGTATCATAGGTTCTCCTTCGTGAAGATTTTTACCCCTTCCTATGAATGCGCCTATCTCCTCTAGTGTGGGAGTGAGTTCAAAGTCAGAAAAGTGGAATACATTTTTTATTGGATCCCAAAAATGAACTAGTGCTTCTATCAAGTCCCGTCGTGGCTCAACATACAAAAGACTTCGCAGAAATCTCAAGCGTTTGAACACCACTCCTTTCCCATGATTCGTCATATTTTCATACCATGCCTTCAAAAGTATCGGAGCCTTATCTAATATCATGACGCGAGGTGATTGATCCTCCCTTGGCCTCTTATCTCCCTTTCCATATGGATTTATATTTTCCTATATTATGATAATGACAAATTAGGACTTAATAAAACACATTCTTATTTTTTATAAAATTAAAAATAAAGTAAAAATTATTGTATATAATAGTAAAACATGATTGGACACTAAGGAAAACAAACCATCACATTTTATTTTATTTTAAAAAAAAAAATATTTTCTCCTATTAAATAATCTGAGTAGAGT
>NW_026031660.1:0-863 GCF_019186545.1 Solanum stenotomum
ACTTGTGTCCTGTCTTTCGGCTAAGACATACAACTAACCTCTTTACAACATATTGTTCTCTCAATTAAAACACTTGAGAAATCAAGATATTATATTTCTCCCTTTAAATCGGTGAAAATCTTTAATATCTCTTCTCATGAATTAATTTAAGTGTTACTAGTATCTAAAGGTAAATCTCCTTCCGAGTAAACAAACCTTTACTAGTATACATTTATGAAGAACAATCTATACATGATACATTGAGAATATTCTAACGACTCAAATAAATAGTCCATTTTCGTAAATCCTATTTATTTATCATAATTTTTAATTCACATATTGTAATCTCATATATTCTATTCAACAAAAGAAAAAATCAAAAGTTTTCTTGTAGTGGCTGTCACCGTCACTATGATTCTCTTAAGCATCCAATGAATAGATCATAATTCATATATGTTAATATGCCTTAAGAAAAAATTTGACCAATTGAAAACCAACTTTATGCCAAAAAAAAATTTGAACACGGCATTCACAATTTTAGCAAAAAATTAAAAAAGATTACTTAGCCAAAAGAGATCTAGCCGACACTGTTAATAAGTTTTCAATCTTTAAACAAAGAAACAACTTTGTAACGTGTGAAATAGCGAACAATAGTCGGCTGAACAAGAATCCGTGTTCTCGCTCCTTATCACATAAAAGATTAAAATAGTTTTGATTCATTCGCGCACCAGATCATATTCTCTAAAAAACTCGAGAACGATATCAAGACGAAAATCATATTTTAATCATGTTATCTATTTAGATGCAAGCAAGGCTCTTGATGCCAATTGTTGGAAAATTATATGCACAGCGAAAACATATTAGAATCTTACTACTTACATGAA
>NW_026031661.1:0-617 GCF_019186545.1 Solanum stenotomum
TTGTTCGTGTTCATAATATAGATGCAGAAGCACCGACGCTTCTGTCTATTTCGGTAGTTAATGAGTTTCTAGATGTATTTCCAGACGAACTTCCTGGTATCCCTCCAGAACGAGAAATTGATTTTGCTATCGATATGCTACCAGATACACAACCCATATCTATCCCTCCTTATAGAATGGCTCCTGCTGAACTAAAAGAGTTGAAGGGTCAGCTGAAAGACTTGCTGGATAAAGGCTTTATCAGACCTAGTGCTTCACCATGGGGTGCACCAGTGTTATTCGTGAGGAAGAAAGATGGCTCACTAAGAATGTGTATCGTTTATCGACAGCTGAATAAGGCGACTATAAAGAATAAGTATCCCCTTCCGAGGATCGATGACTTGTTTGATTAGTTACAAGGTGCTGAGTGCTTCTCGAAGATTGATTTAAGATCAGGTTACCACCAGATACGAGTTCGGGAGAAAGACATTCCAAAGACAGCTTTTAGAACTAGATATGGACACTTTGAGTTCTTGGTGATGTCTTTTGGATTAACTAATGCCCCAACAGTGTTCATGGACCTGATGAATAGTATATTCAGGCCGTATTTACACTTGTTTGTGATTGTATTTATTGAT
>NW_026031662.1:0-289 GCF_019186545.1 Solanum stenotomum
TGTTGACTTTTAATATGAATGTTATTGTGAGAAATATAGGAAAAGAATATTATTGAATTGTTGTTGTGTCTACATTATTACATTGAGACCCTATTTATAGACCCTAGAATACAATCCTTTACCAAGTAGGATACTATTTAGTATTCCTATTTCTATTTCTATTCCTATTCTAATAGGATTGTATAAACCTATTCCTATTCTTATAGGATTGTATAAACCTATTCCTATTCTAATAGGATTGTATAAACCTATTCCTATTCAAATAGGATTGTATAAACCTATTCATATT
>NW_026031663.1:0-699 GCF_019186545.1 Solanum stenotomum
GGCTTAACAAGAAACTGGCCATCTTCACCTGTAGTAGGCAAAGTGGTCTGCACCACCACTCCATTGCCAATTTTCTTCTTGAGAAGTGATACGTGAAAAACAGGATGGACCTTGGACTCGATTGGAAGAGCCAGTTTGTAGGCCACCTGTCCTACCCTCTCAACAACAGCAAAAGGACCATAGTATTTGGAACTAAGCTTGAGGTTCCTTCGCAATGCTAATGAAGTCTGCCTGTAGGGTTGGAGTTTGAGGAACACTAAATCACCCACCTGGAACTCTCTTTCTGTTCTTCTCTGATCTGCATACATTTTCATTCTCTCTTGAGCTTTCAACAAATTGTCCAGGAGGAGTTATTGAAGTTGCTGCCTCTTCATGATTACATCTTCCACAGCAGGGACTGTGGTGTCTAGCATAGGGCCAATAGCCAAATGAGGAGGTGTATAGCCATACAATGCTTCAAACGGAGTGCATTGAATACTAGTGTGAAAGTTTGTGTTGTACCACCATTTGGAAAGAGGCAACCACTGCCTCCACTGAGTTGGTCTATGAGAGGTCATGCATCTGAGGTAGTTTTCGATGCACTTATTAACTCTCTCAGTCTGGCCATCACTTTGAGGGTGATATGCAGTGTTGTAGTGCAACTGAGTTCCCAGCAATCTAAATAAATTCTACCAGAAATTGCTCAAAAATATACTGTCC
>NW_026031664.1:0-780 GCF_019186545.1 Solanum stenotomum
ATCCAAATAGCTAACAATATCCCCCCTCGTAAGTGTACATAATTACTTAGTTACACGTTCAGTACTCTATAGTCAATTGTGTCATTCAAGCTCTCAAGTAATGCATTAATGTTACATAGCTCCTTATAATGTAGCTACTGTCCTAAAGTATTATTTTCATGTCTCCTACTACTGTTCCGTATTTCCAAATCTCAAAAATGATTATGACCACCAAAACAACAATCTCAAAGATTAAAGAATCTAAGTGAAGCAATTTGTATAACTATGGGTGGCAACTCAGGGCGAAAGCCTGGCATGGGCCGATCCCAATGGGTATAGAAGGGTGGCAGCTCAGGGGCGAAAGTCTAGCATGGGCCGATCCTGATTTGTGCAATGTTGAGGATCGCATCCCAGGGGTTAAAATGCCTAGCATGGGTCATCCTCTTCTACCACTGATCAGCTGGTCATTCGTATCACATGCCTTATAAAGATCATAACACACATAAAGGTAAAGACAAAAAAAATGTAACATACATGACCCCACAAGAGTTAACAGAGGCGGCCTCCTATTCTGATTTATGCATTTATACATTGATACCTGGTTTCATTTGTGCTCTTATTTTATATATGTAGTTGCCTTACATATTCAATACACTTTTCGTATTGACGTCCCTCGCGGGGGACGCTGCGTTTCATGTTGCAGGCACAGGTACTCCTTCTAGTAGACCTCCTTAGTAGGAGCATACGACACTCAGCTACTTTTGGTGAGCACAAGGTTGCTTCGTAGCTTTACTGAGCCCT
>NW_026031665.1:0-21511 GCF_019186545.1 Solanum stenotomum
TTGTGTGTATGCAAAGATACATATAACTTTGAGATGGATGTAAAAATACAAATAAACTGATGTATATAAAAATACAAAATACTATTGTGGGAGTTTCTCTAATCGACAACCATCACTTAAGAGCTATAGTGATGATACAACACTTTACCTCACGCTGCCAAGGACCGTCCTATACCTTGTCGGGGGTATGGGACCTAACTCACTAAGTGGATCCACTAGTTTATGCTAAAAAGCATCAAAGGATTCATCTAAAAAGTATGACCATTTTCTACCCATGATTGCTACATGGTTTATGGGGGCTGTGGGTTCTCTGAACGCTCCCCCATATCGATGCTCAATACTACTCCCAAAATATGATACTAGCTCTTTATGTTTAAAATTATTTTCTTATTGTGATTTGAGATTAGTGCTCAAAAACTTAGATCAAAGGCTATCTTGGAAATCAAAGTTTCCTCTCTTGATTCATTTAGAAAGCAATTTCTCTTTTCTGAAAACTAGCCCGAAGGCTCTTTGGAAATCGAGGTTTCCTTTCTTGTTTAAATGTGAAAATATTTTAAACCCTTTGGGAATACATAGTGCCCATATACTTTTGAAGAAATGAACTTCAAACTTTTACTCTTTACTATTTACTCAACTTGATCTTTAAGTCTTAAAACAAAGTTAAAAGCATTTGCAAAAGACTTCTTGAAAAGACTGAGAACTTCATAGACTTGACTCTTAACTTTCCTTGAATTTGAATTTATGGACTCAAGGTTATGATTCATGTTTCTGGATGATTTCTAGATGTTTAGGAGTCATTTAGAGTAGTTAGAATCAATAGGAAGTGTTAGTACACTTTAGAAGGACTTAAAGGGGCTAAACGATGAAAAACGACGATTCGGGCACATCTTTGGCGCGCCGCGCCAGCCCCAAATTACTAGGGCTCCAAAATGGTGCACTGCTGGCACGCCGCCCATCCTTCCTGGCACTATGGGGGCACGTTGTGCCACCTGTTCCTTAGGCAAAACTCTAACGAACTTTTGGTCTCATTTTCTGATCTTAAATCGATTTTAATCGATTCTTTTTCTCAAATTCACTTTAGAATCAGATACCCAAGGTATATACACAAATATAACACATAAAACTCAAGGAATCAACACTTTAATATCAATAAACTCCTTAATCTCAACTCATATTCAAGAACGAAATCAATTCAAGAACATCAAATTCTCAATCTTTTTAGGATGAAAATACGTTGAATTAAACATGCTTGGCGCGTGGCTGAACTAACCCAACGCTATGTGATCTCACATACCTTGTAGGGATCACCCCAGAAGAAATCCACAAGCTAAACTCGACGATCTTGACGAATCTTGCTTCTCTTCTCCTTTCTCCTCATCTTTTCTCTTTTCTCCAAGTCGTAGCGTATTTTGGTAAAAGCGTCAACTGATATAATTCTGATTAGACCCTAACTTAATTACCAAAAATTAAATAAAATAATTGGGCAAGGAAAAGACCAAACTACCCTTTCAAAATCTGGATTAGACTTTCCTTAATCCAACAACCCAACTTCCAAAGGGAATAACTTACTTATATGAACTCAGAATCGCGCAAACTCAACAGCGTTGGAAAGATCATTCCAAGAGCTTCCCAACCATATCTGGAAGTACACCTTAATCATCCTGATCTAGGATTTATGGTCATTTGAAGTTGGCCAAAACTCAACTTATTCTAACTTAACAAAATTTCCTGATTTTTCATTCTTTCCAAAAATGACTATTTTCAATTATTAGCTTCTTCCTAGTTATTTCAATTTGCGAGATGTTACAAACTTTAAGTCTTAAAACAAAGTTAAAACATTTGGAAAAGACTTTTGGAAACTCTAAGAACTTCTCTTGACTTTAATCTTAACTTTCCTTGAATTGGATTATAGATTCAAGGTTCATGATCTCAGGTTATGGATGATTTCATGATGTTTAGACGTACCTTAGAGTGTTGGAATCAACTAGAAAACATAGGTACGTTGCTAAGGAACTAGTACGAAAAGATGGAGGGAGAAATGGGAATGACTGTCATCCTTGGCGCTCTGAGAGGCGCGGAGCGCCAGAGCACAAACTTCAGAGCTGAAGTTGTGGCGCTCTGGCTGGTGTGTCGCCCCAAAGTCCAAATTTCAGACACTGAAGTGGGGTGCTCTGGCTGGCGCGGCGCCCCAGACCCCTGCCCAGAAAACCTTGATTTTCTCCTTCGTTTTTCAACTCTAAACCCCCTATTTCAACTTAGTTCTTTCCCCAAACACTTAGAATCAATTATATCCTCAATATATACAAGATTCGACTCTAAATTCACACCCAAAGACATGAATCGAACTCAAGAAACTTTAACAACACAAACCCACAAGAATTCAAAAAAAATTCATCAAGAACTCATAGGATTTACTTTCAAATCAAATATACTTCGCTGAATTGAATCATGATTGACGCGTGGTGAACTAACCCAACGCTATGTGATCTCACATACCATGTAGGGATCACTCCTTGATGAAATCCACAAGCGATTCTTGAAGATCTTAACAATTCTTGCTCTTTCTCCTCTTCTATTCTCTTCTCTCAAAACCCTAACTCAAATTCCAAAAGCGTAAACTGACCAACTTCAGTTTAGACCCTTATATAATTACCAAAAACGAAATTAAAATAATAAGGTTAGGAAAAGACCAAACTACCCTTCCAAAACCCGAATTGGACTTTCCTTATTCAAACAACCCAACTTTCAATGGGCATATCTCACTCATACGAACTCAAAATTGTGCAAACTCAGTGGCGTTAGAAAGATTATTCCAAGATATCTGGAAACACACCTAACTCACCCTGACCTAGGAGTTATGGTCGTTTGAAGTTGACCAAAAACTCAACTTAATATACTCAACAAATTTTCTAGATTTTTATATTCTTTCCAAAAATGACTATTTCCAATTTTTAACTCTTCCTAGTTCTTTCGAATAGTGAGATGTTACACCACTCTCACCTACTGGAAAAAAACCCTCTCAGATGTCGTAAAAGTGACCAGTGGATCGCTTCGAGTTTCGCTTAAGTGAAGGCCGCCTAAGTGACATGGCCTTCGCAAAAGCGAGGCTTACATCTCCAGAAAACTCAACCAAGTACAAAACATCAAATCGACCACCGAGATTTGTTCGGAACCATGTACACACAAACCATATATGAAAATTAGTTATACTCGACGCTCTGGACTGTATCAAATCATCAAAACGTGAATTCGAGGTTTCTTTGATAGGACATCCGTTAAAACCACAAGAAACTAACTCGATGCCTAAAAAGGCTAAAACAAGATCGAAACCTTTTAAAAATCAACCAAGATCTCACCTAGGCCTAAAATCATCTTCTGAATACAATAAAACTCTCAGAATTCTAATTTGAGCATTCAAACGCGAATGTTGATTAAAGTCACCCCAAAGGCTAATTTTCCATAATTTCACAAATTAGGACCTCAAATCCCCAAAAGACTCTGATTCTGAAATCAACAACTCTCACATATCAAATTTCACATTTCGAGACTGCTGAAATCAACAGAATTCCATTCCAACACTGGAAACTCCTAAAGGCTTCGAAAACTACTTTCTTAACAAGTTAGCGTTTCAACTCAAAATTTACCAAACTCGCAACTTTAAACTCAAAGTTCAAAACCAACTTCCAAAACTCTAACATAAAAGACTCGAGGTTGATATCAGGAGGGGCAAAAATGGTCAATTCACGAAACTTTCTAAAAATTACCGACCAGGTCATTACAAACACAAAAAAATAAAGGGAATACACGAATTCTACTAGACTACAAGATTTAGGAGATCACTTGCCTAAATGAAACCAACTAATCACTCCAAGAGTTGACTCTTACCCTTCCAATCAATGTCCAAAGCCACACAATCTATATCAAGCAAGTATTTACAATAAATTTCCAGAAACAACAATACCCACATCAATTTCTTTAAAAAATGGGTCATGCAAATCAAAAACCAATTTAGAAAAGAAGGTTTTAATCGAAATTTAATACTTGAATATGTTACTAAAGGTTTTAGGAACTCATTGGTGTAAACCGTTTTGAAAAAGGACTCAAAATCATTTCACAATCTCCATTTTAGTTTAGAACTAAAGTTCTTGAAAAACCTTGCCATTTACCTATCAAAATCCCAACTTTTGATGTAAAAATACATAAATAATCAAAGAGAAATGAATTTTTAGGTTCACAAAATCTTATCCAAAAGATTTAGCATAAGAAATCTCTTCAAAATCGCCTCCAAGGATTTTCCAAGCTAAAAAATGGAATATAGGGCTTAAAATCCAAAATTTTAGGTCTAAAAACCCTCTCTGGTGTTGCTTAACACAACTTATATTCGCTTAAGCGAACCTCGAAAAAAAAGGTAGGGTTGAATCTCAATGGATCGTGGCAGCAAGGCCACTCTGCCACTTACAATACTCCATCGCGTATTTGTGAGCATCGTGATTGCGACCCATGGTTTGCGTAAGCAAATCCCTCCCATCTGAAGCCCTCCGCTTTCGCGACTAGGGTATCGCTTTCGTAAACATCGCAATCGCGAGGCAGCCTTCGTGAAAGTGAAGCACACCAGCATCAGAAAACCAACTAAACACAATTAATTGAAAAGACCCTCGAGATTCATTCGGAACCCCATAAACACAAACCACATATGAAAATCAATTATACTCGACGTTTTGGACTCCATGGAACCATCTAAATATGAATATGAGGTCTCCTTCATCCGACATTTGTGATAATAACAAGAAACTAACACAATGCCTAAAAAGGCTAAAATAAGCGCAGGACTTCTCTAAATGACCAAAATTGACTCTGAAAATGGTGAGATTGTGTGTACTTCTCCCCCAAATATTTACGAAGGGTTTCATAAAGGTTTCACAAAAAAATCATCTGGAAGCTATATCACCAAAATATTCATGGGATAACACACACAAAAAAAGAAAATTACCTAATTCATGTAAATTGACCCCTAAATGCCCATAATGGACTATAAAAATGGTGAGATTGTACGAACTGCTCCAACAACCTCCGAGGGTTCCATAAATGTTTCACAAAGAGATCATTTGAAAGCGATATCACCAAAATATTCATGAGAAAACATACACGAAAAAATAAAAAAAATCACCCAATTCCTGTAAATTTGCCACTAAATGCCCAAATTAGACTATGAAAATGGTGAGACTGTACATATTGCTCCCATACTCCTTTCGGAGGGTTTCATAAAGATTTTGCCAAGAAATCATCTGGATTCATATAATCAAAATATTTATGGGCTAACACACAAAAAAAATTGAGAAAATGATCAAATTTCTATGATTGACCCCTAAATGCCCAAAATGGACTCTGAAAATAGTGAGACTGCACGTACTGTCNCCCCCCCCCACTACCTATGGAGGGTTCTAAAAATGTTTCACAAGGAAATCAACCGAAAGCCATATCATAAAAATATTAATGAGCCAACACACACAAAAATTGAGAAAATCACCTAATTCCTATAAATTGACCCCTAAATTTTCAAAATGGACTCTGAAAATGGTGAGACTATGCATACCTACAGAGGGTTCCATAATGTTTTTATAAAGAAATAGCCCGGAAGCGATATCACCAAAATATTCATAGGCTAACACATATGAAAAAACTAAGAAAATCATCTAATCCCTATAATTTTTTCCTTAAATGCCCAAAATGAACTTTGATAATGGTGAGACTATATATATTGTTTCCCAACTCCCTACAGAGGATCCTATAAAATTTACGCAAAGAAATCATTCGGAAGCCATATGACTAAAATACTCATGGGCTAACACACATTTAAAATGAGAAAATCACTTAATTCATGTAAATTGGCCTCTAAAAACTGAAAATGAACTCTGAAAATGGTGAAATTGTGCTTTGTAAGCATTGATGTGTTTGTGAGTGAAGAATGAATATTCATAATATAACAAAATTGTCATTCTATTTAGTTACAATAGGAATTACGATATAATTGATATGGATCTTGTTAACATAAAAACCAAACACTTGTCTATCATTGCAAGATTTAACACACACACACATACACACATGTATATACATATATATGTGTGTGTATATATATATATATATATACACATATATCAAGCTCGGAACTAGAGGAGCATTTTAGGAATTCGAGGTATTGCTTGTAATGTAATAAGGATGAAGTCTCATTCATATAGTAATGTCCCTAGCTTGCGCCCTATTTGAGACTAAGGCAGGTTTGGAACCCTGTCCTATCACCTTTATCAAATCCCTAGCTCTCTTCCTTAGTGCAACTGCCATATTCCTACCATGGGAATATCTATCACACACACACGTGTGTGTATATATATATANGTGTGTGTATATATATATATATATATATATATATATATATATATATATATATATACATATATAGATATACATATATATAGATATATATATATATAGATATATATATATATATGTATATGTATATATATGTATATGTATATGTACGTATATATAACATTATGAAACTGAAACCATATGACAGAAAGCAGAAGCGGTGGGTACGTCTGTTCGGGTTCATTCATGTCCAATAAACTTCAAACAAAAGGAGATTCGGGTATCAGAGTTGAGCGGACAGGCGACGGGAGGATGGGGGGAAGAGTAAAGACAAGACGAAAGCAAGAGTTTCGGCATCTTACTTTATATATATATATATATATGGAAATTTATTTCCAAAGAGTAACATTTGTTATTTAAAAAATGACGTGAAAAGGTACTATAAATCACAATAATTAACAACTTGAAATATTTGAAAACACATAACAAATTTGACTCGACTCTTGAAATTTTATTTGTGCCACATAAATTGGGACAAAAAAAGTAACATATAGTTGCTAATAGGCCAGTTTGTAATCTAGTTATTAGCCCACATAGAGGTGAGGTGTTGCATTCTAGTGCTGGAAGTATATCGGGCACTGTTAATGTAATGACTCTTATGTTTTAAGTTATTAATATAATATCCTATTATTACCAAAAAAAAGATGAATATATTTGATGGCTTTTCCACTCAAGACTAGATTTGTTATTTAAAAAATGACGTGAAAAGGTACTATAAATTACAATAATTAACAACTTGAAATATTTGAAAACACACAACAAATATGACTCGACTCTCAAAATTCTATTTGTGCCACATAAATTGGGACAAAAAAAGTAACATATAAAGAAGGCAAGATAGGCCAGTTTGTAATCTAGTTATTTGCCCACCTAGAGGTGAGGTGCTGCATTCTAGTGCTGGAAGTATATCGGACACTGTTGATGTAATGACTCTTATGTTTTAAGTTATAAATATAATATCCTATTATTACCAAAAAAAAAAGATATTTGATGGCTTTTCCACTCAAGATTACATTTGTTTTTAATAGGATATTTTATTAATAACTTAAAACATAAGAGTCATTACTTCAACAGTGTCTGATATACTTCCAGCACTAGAATGCAGCACCTCACCTCTAGGTGGGCTAATAACTAGATTGCAAACTGGCCTATCTTGCCATCAAATATCTTCAATTACATATGAGCATTTAATTTTTTGCTTGACTCCTAGTCCCAAGTATGCTTTTGTTACTATTTTTTTGCCTTTTTTTTTGGTAGGTAGGAAATTTCAATCAAAGTATACATCCTCATATGTGTATTTGTGATTTGAATAATAATTGAACTAATTCGGAAAAAACGAATCAAGTTGATAAATAATTTGAATTTGGTTTAATTTGAATTTGATTTTGTATGTTTAAAATCAATACTATTTGGTTGATTTTTTATTTTATTCAAGAAAATCTAAAGAAATAACCAAATATAGTTGGATCGACAAATTATAATACATATTTTCGTCATAATTATATATGCATTATATATTATTTTTGATGAACAACTTTTTCTGCAAAATGTGCAGCGCACTAATTTTTTTAATTTTTTTTTACATAAATACACATTTTATTTTACCATAATTTCTAAAATTTTCTACCATTTAAATAAATTACAAAAATCTTCTCTCGGATACATCTCTATCCTCCTCTCGGATGCATATCTCCCCTATTGGATACGTCCCTCCCCTCTCGGATACATCCCCCTTTAAGTAATGTACCATTCACAATCTATGAGCTATGTATCCACACATTTCTGATGTATCCGAGATCCTATACATTTAAGAGATTTTTATAATTTGAGAAAGAAAGTAATAGGGTGTAATTAACTTTTAACACCATAAAATTTATGTGATTTTTACTTTAAAATGTAAGGTATGATGTCTATGTTAGTTATACAACAATATCAATAACTTATGCATTATTCAATAAGTAGAAAAAAAGCCATTATTTAAAAAAAATAAAAAATCAATGTATGTGTTTGACATGATATTAAAATAAACATTTTAGCATATGATATCGTATTGTTAATTAAGGCAACTTAAATGAGTTATAAGTTATTGTTTGATAATAATAAGAAAAACATTTTATTGCAAAGTGTTAATTCTATTCATTTACTATCATGTTTATTTATAAATATTCCTGTTAATTTATTTTTTTTGAAAATCTAATTAAATACCTACAATTATAGAAAGAGTGATTTCGAAATGGTAATTTCTTGCCATTTTCAAAACAGGTTAAGGGCAATTTGGTCATTACACATCTCAACATATGTGGCTTGCAATTAATAACCTAGAATAGCATGCGAATAGCATGCTGCTACTCCTGTTAGCCGACATAAACATGCTCTATTTTCAATATAGTTCAAGGCTTATGTTGTCCAGTGTCTTTCGGAAACGATCGTTCTATTTACATATGATCTCCACTCTATCTTCTTCAGATTTTATGTAGTGAGATTTTACTGAATATTGTTCTAGAATCATGCTTCATCAATTAAGTTATTATTATTTATTTTTTGCAATCATTTTTATTTGTCATACATATGTTTATTTTTGTAAAGTTAAAATACAAAAAAAAATTATCAACATTTTAAAATGTATCTTTTTATTATATTAATATGAGAATAATTGGAACTTATGATATTTTTCATATAATTTTTTAATATCCAAAATTTAAATAATTTAAATTCGAAGATTAGTAAAATTTTACTCTCATAAAATAAAACGTGACGATTGAAAATGAATGAACGGAATAATTACTTTTTAATAATTTTTGCTGAACATTTTCTCAATAGAGTTAGTTTTTAAAAAAAAATTAGAAGCAGAAAAATAGAAATAGTTGTTTTGATTAGTTTTGTATCAGTTTTTAGGTTAGAAGATACTTTGAAGTTTGAAGTTTTGTGTTGGAAGGAAGTAGTTGATTGGTTTGTAAAATATTATAACAATGCATTTGTTCTTGAGTTACGTCCTATAATAGTTGTCTCCGCTTGACTTAGCACACCCCTTAAGAAATAATAAATAACATGGGTAATATTACTATATTATCCTTTGACTTATTAAATTTAATATTTTGAGAAATGTGTTAGACGATAAATAATATTTAATAGCAAAGGTAAAATAGACACAAAAAATAAATTATCTCTTGATTTTCTAAATTGGACAAGTATTGTTCCGCTTGACTTAGCACACCCCTTAAGAAACAATAAATAACATGGGTAATATTACTATATTATCCTTTGACTTATTAAATTTAATATTTTGAGAAATGTGTTATATGATAAATAATATTTAATAGCAAGAGTAAAATAGACACAAAAGATAAATTATCTCTTGATTTTCTAAATTGGACAAGTATTGTTGGACAACTATTTTTAGTATAATGGACAACTATTGTTGGACAGAGGGATAATAGTTAAAAGGCTTCTTAAATTGACATACTTCATTAAATTCACACTTAAATTATAAAAAATCTTAATTATCTCCTTAAACATGAATCTTTAGAACTATTTAGCCCCCTAAACCATATGAAGAGTCTAAATCAACCCTCAAACATAAATTTTTAGAACTATTTACCCCTTATTATGTCACATGACACAAATTTTTATTATCTCGTCTCAATTTATATGACTCACTTTCTCTTTTAGTCAATTCTCAAAGGAATGACATATTTTTATATTTAGTAACAATTTGATTTTAAAATATTTATTTTACCCTCGATGAAATGATTTATAACAACACAAATATTTATGACATATTTCAGATCACATATTTCTTAAACTTCATGTCAAATGAAACTATATTTATATATCATTTAAATAGAAACGGAGATTAAATTTTTACTAAATATAAAATTATGTTATTGTTTTTAGAATCGAGTAACAAAGAAAATGAATCATATCAACTGACCTGAATTTGTATATATTCTATGTTCTTTCGTCGTCTCTTTCCTCTACTACCTGCATCATATTTTTGTTTTACAGAAAACAACCTATCCTATTTGCCTTTGAAAGCATAGGTCAGGTAGAAAATTCTTATCGAACTTTCCTTTTTTTTTTAATATGTTTCTTCCATTAGAACTTGTGATTTATGTACTAAGTATTTGAAAAGAAAAATAATTTTAATTGAAGATACGTAGAATGTATTAAAATGTCATTTAACTTATAATTTTAAATATATTATGTAGAAGTTAGAATTAAAAATTATAGGGAAAATGCATAAGTATCCCCTAGCCTATGCCCGAAATCCCAGAGACACACCTAACCTTTACTAAGGTCCTATTACCCCCCTGAACTTAATTTATCTATAATATTCTACCCCTTTTTGGCCTACGTGGCACTATCTTGTGGGCCCAATGCATGTTGACAAATTTTTCAAGGATAGTGTCACGTAGGCCGAAAAGGGGTAGAATATTATAGATAAATTAAGTTCAGGGGGTAATAGGACCTTAGTAAAGGTTAGGTGTGTCTCTGGGATTTCGGGTATAAGCTGGGGGGGTACTTATGTATTTTCCCAAAATTATATAAAAAGTAAAGAAACATTCATTTTAAAACGGACTTAAAAAAAGTAGGACAAATAAATTGAAACGTTAATAAGATTGTCTTTTCAATTTTGATATGTTTGCATTTTTCTCAGCCATAAGCATCAAGTTGGAGAGCATATCCTCCAAACCTTTTTCATGTTTACTTTTTTGTAGATGGGCCCAACAGTATTGTCAAATTGTAAAGCCACTTTAGAAAACCTCTAAAGCATTATAAATAGGAATATTCATCATGTTCCATTGTATTGGTAAGTTGAAGAAAACTTTAGTTTGCAACTTGGCAATAGAGGCAAGATTAATAAGGTATATTCCCTATTTTTTATTTATAATATTGAGATTATTTCATGTAATAGTTTAATTTTGCAGATCTAGAAATAGCTTAATAAGTGGAGTACTACTATTTTTTCTTCTTAAAAAGTTACTAGTATTAGTTAGTATGGAGTCTATTCAAAATTCCATATATAGAGAAAAATATATAGGGGATAATCCTAATTAATTAGTATTAGTGGAGATAATCCTATACTAACCCTAGCAGCCTAACTAGGTGATTTCTAGATCATCTAAAAAAGAGTACTTAATGGAACTTTTGAGGATTATATCATGTTGATCCTAGTTACAAAATCAGAAATTTTGTATTCAAGATTTAATGAGTATACATAAAAAGTAGGTTTTAATCTATATATGCAGTATACTTTTCTTTAATACAAAGTTTTTGACCTAACTCATGTTTGTTCAAATTTGGTCCATCTATTTCCTTTCCCAAACAGTTTTTGTAACCCCCTCTGAAAAATGAAGTTGTGCACACAAACCATTCCGGCAGATCATGAGGTTAAAATTAGACGTCGCTTTGGCAGTCATCATCCTACTATCTGGGGAGACCATTTTCTTGCCTATGTTGATCTCCTGGTAAATAAATTACTAATTTTAATATCGTCAATATACATAACAAATTCATATGATCTTGAGTATCATATTAATTCTCAAATAGGGAGCCAATGAAGGTGAAGAGAAGCAACATGAAGACCTAAAACAAGAAGTGAAAAAGATTCTAGTGATGGCTCCTTCAAAATCTTTGGAAAAACTTGAACTCATCAACACACTCCAATGTCTTGGTGTAGCTTATCATTTTGAATGTGAGATTGAGGAAGCATTGAGTTACATGCACAATTGTTATATATAAGAAACAAAATAGAAAATTATTGGAAGGACTTGAATGAAGAATACTTCAAAGTGGATGTGGCTATCATACCAAGGGTTTTGCTCATGCGTATAATTAATCTTACAAGAGTAGTTGAGTTATATATAAAGATGAAGATGCTTATACTTTTTTTCCAAAAATAGCTTGAAAGATGTCATCTCTGAGATACTACTTGATCCTATAATATAGACCGATGAACTTCAAGAGTTGTTTAGTTACTTGTATTGTACTACTATATAACAATTGTGCATGTAACTCAATGCTTCCTCAATCTCACGTTCAAAATGATAAGCTACACCAAGACATTGGAGTGTGTTGATGAGTTCAAGTTTTTCCAAAGATTTTGAAGGAGCCATCACTAGAATCTTTTTCACTTCTTGTTTTAGGTCTTCATGTTGCTTCTCTTCACCTTCACTGGCTCCCTATTTGAGAATTAATATGATACTCATGATCATATGAATTTGTTATGTATATTGACGATATTAAAATTAGTAATTTATTTACCGGGAGATCAACATAGGCAAGAAAATGGTCTCCCCAGACAGTAGGATGATGACTGCCTAAGCGACGTTTGATTTTAACCTCATGATCTGCCGGAACGGTTTGTGTGCACAACTCCATTTTTCAGAGGGGGTTACAAAAACTGTTTGGGAAAGGAAATATATGGACCTAATTTGAACAAACATGAGTTAGGTCAAAAACTTTATATTAAAGAAAAGTATACTGCATATATAGATCAAAAACTACTTTTTATGTATACACATTAAATCTTGAATACAAAATTTTTGATTTTGCAACTGGGATCCACATGATATAATCCTCAAAAGTTCCATTAAGTACTCTTTTATAGATGATCTAGAAATCACCTAGTTAGGCTGCTAGGGTTAGTATAGGATTATCTCCACTAATACTAATTAATTAGGATTATCCCCTATATATTTTTCTCTATATATGGAATTTTGAATAGACTCCATACTAACTAATACTAGTAACTTTTTAAGAAGAAAAAATAGTAGTACTCCACTTATTAAGCTATTTCTAGATCTGCAAAATTAAACTATTACATGAAATGATCTCAATATTATAAATAAAAAATAGGGAATATACCTTATTAATCTTGTCTCTATTGCCAACTTGCAAACTAAAGTTTTCTTCCACTTACCAATACAATGGAGCATGATGAATATTCCTATTTATAATGCTTTAGAGGTTTTCTAAAGTGGCTTTACAATTTGACAATATTGTGGGGCCCATCTATAAAAAAAATAAACAAGAAAAAGGTTTAGGGGGTATGCTCTCCAACTTGATGCTTATGGCTGAGAAAAATGCAAACATATCAAAATTGAAAAGACAATCTTATTAACGTTTCAATTTATTTGTCCTACTTTTTTTAAGTTCGGTTTAAAATGAATGTTCCTTTACCTTTTATATAATCTTTAATTCTAACTTTTACATAATATATTTAAAATTATAAGTTAAATGACATTTTAATACATTCTACGTATCTTCAAGTAAATTATTTTCTTTTCAAATACTTAGTACATAAATCATATAAGTTCTAATGGAAGAAACATATTTTAGAAAAAAAAGCAAAGTTCAATAAGAATTTCTACCTGACCTATGCTTTCAAAGGCAAATAGCATAGGTTGTTTTCTGTAAAACAAAAATATGATGCAAGTAGTAGAGGAAAGAGACAAGGAAAGAACATAGAATATATACAAATTCAGTTCAGTTGATATGATTCACTTTCTTTGTTACTCAATTTTAAAAACAATAACATAATTTTATATTTAGTAAAAATCTAAGCTCCGTTTCTATTTATATGATATATAAATATAGTTTCATTTGACATGAAGTTTAAGAAATATGTGGTCTGAAATATGTCATAAATATTTGTGTTGCTATAAATCATTTCATCGGAGATAAAATGAATTATTAAAAATCAAATTGTTACTAAATATAAAAATATGTCATTCCTTTGGGGATTGACTAAAGAAAAAAGTGAGTCATATAAATTGAGTCGAGATAAAAAAAATTTGTGTCATGTGACATATTAAGGGGTAAATAGTTCTAAAAATCTATGTTTGAGGGGTGATTTAGACTCTTCATATAGTTTAGGGGGATAAATAGTTCTAGAAATCTATGTTTGAGGGTTGATTTAGACTCTTCATATAGTTTAGGGGGATAAATAGTTCTAAAAATTCATGTTTAAGGAGATAATTAAGATTTCTTATAATTTAAGTGTGACTTTAATAAAGTATGTCAATTTAAGAAGCCTTTTAACTATTATCCCTCCGTCCAACAATAGTTGTTCATTATACTAAAAATAGTCGTCCAACAATACTTGTCCAATTTAGAAAATCAAGAGATAATTTATCTTTTGTATCTATTTTACCCTTGCTATTTAATATTACTAGTATATGTGCCCGCGAATTGCGCGGTTACTTAATAAATGTAATCATAAATATTAATTGATTGAGAATTTAAAATTTTAACTTATTATAAGATAATATTGTAAGGTTTATTTGAGAATGTTAACATTTATCATTTTGATGTGTTATAATAGAATAGTTATATAAATAAATCAATATACAAACTTAGTTCATTGTCTAAATGATACATTTAACTAATGCTTTATTCAAAATCAAAAGATTCAATATATTGATATATTTAACTAATGTTTTATTCAAAATTAAAAATTAACTTGACATATTGATACATTTAGCAATTTACTATTTTTAATTTGTGTAAATTATAATTAAAATGATTTTAAATGTAAAAATAATCTTAATTAATACATCCGTTATATTAGGTTTACTCAAAGTGATTATTAGATATTTTTGATATTTTAAATTTTGATTTGAATTGCATTAGAGAAGTGTTGAAACTCGACAAACTAATATACATATCAAAAGAATAGCGTTCATAAAATAAACTTTCGAAAATCACAAAATAGCAAACCAATTATAATATACTCTAACAGAGAACATTAAAAGCAATTGATGAAAGAATAACTTTTCAAAAAAATTATTTGCTACCTTCTTACTTTTTGAGTAGTTGTCTTGAATTCAGTATGCAGCAGTAAATTCCAAAAGAAAAAAATAAAAAAAAATCTGCATATAAATACAATGAATGTGCTGAAAGAGTTCATGACCAAAAAAAACACTATGAAGAGTTTCTGACTTTTCAAATGACTCCTCCACTGCTTTTAAAAATAAATAGTGTTTCCACAAAATGTGCAATTCATTATCCAGTAAAATAAAAACCGTAAAACTAACCGCTTGGAGGTTTTACATTATTATTTGAATTTATTAAAAACTGTAAGAATTTAATTGACTGTTAAAAAAAAATAGAAAAACTTTATATTATTATTATTAAATAGTAAAAGGTGGTTACATATTTGAGCAAAACTGTTTCAGTTTTTTTTTTTTTTTACGATTCCAGTTTTCCTTTTCCTTTTTTTTTAAGTATTATATTTTAAATTAATTTTGCTAATTAATATTGGTTGCAGTTTATTTTTAAAAAGAACTGCCACGTGCAAATTCTCACCATAATAAAAGCGAAAAACTGGTGATTTTTTTTTTGTTGAACTCACGTTTCTTTTCTTTTTTTCTTTTTAAAATGATCTTTTTTCTAATTTTATTCTTAGGTTATTAATTAGAAACAAATATTTTTAAAAAAAGAGATTTTATTTTTATCCCATTATTATTATTATTATTTTGCTATAAATAAGGAGGTTGTGGAAATATAAGAATAACCCACGTTACATCATCCTATTTTTTAGAATTATTTCTAAACTAGGAAACTTGTCCGCGCTTCGCGCGGTATAACAATAATTTAAAATAAACTTTTTTATAAATTACCTATTCATGAAATATAAGTTGCAATACTTCAAGTTCATATGATTTTATTTTTTTGCTGAAACCCTTAGATTCATAAGTTATAATAGTTAATCAATAATAAGAACGAAATTAATATTTTGATATATTATGTTAGCAAAATAAAAATTAATGAATCAGAAATAATTTAACAATCTAAAAGTGATTACTTTTAAATTTATAATACAATATGAATAAAGCTTGAATTTTGTAAATCATCAACTTTTATTTAAAAATCAAAATAAAACTAAAAGTATAATAATACTATGAATGACCCAGTATCGACTAAAAGTAACACTGATATTAATTTGCTCAGATCAAATAATAAGAAATAATCTATGAATGACCCAATGTTGTTCTTAGTCGATACTGGGTCATTCATAACATTATTATACTTTTAGTTTTAGTTTTATATTAGTGAACTTGTTCGCACTTCGCGCGATTTTTATAGAAAAATCAAAATACAATTTAATATTGATTATTAAAAATAACAAATCTTCTCATCTCATTAATTTAATTTTATCTATTCCTCTATCTTCAACTAACAATATATGCTTTATTATATTCTTGAAGTTGATTATTTTGAAATGAAAAAGAAACTCGTTCAACAAATTCAAAGCCACAAATAATCTTCCCTAATTTTGATTCTCTTATTTTATATTGCTCAAGATTCATATGTTGTTGATATGGCAAATACACCGTAATTTTCAGTTAAATATTTTGTTTTATAGGGTAGGAATTTGATTAAAATCATAGAGTAATTATTTGATCATGTCCTCGCTACTTACGTTTTAAATTATTATTTTTTGGTTATTTTTATTGATTATCTACCCTTTTTTTTCTTATCCTTTTCTTTATTGTTTTTCATTTTTATAATTTTTTGTTCATGTAATCCTACCCTACTTTTATATTTATTCTAACATTATTTCTCAATTCTCCCTTATACAAAAAAGAATTGATGAATTACACCAAATCAATAATTCAAGTTGATTTTTTAAAACCAAACACCTTAGAAATAGAAATAATTATCCAAAACAGCACTACAAATTTAGAGAGTCAAAAACATCAAAATCTTACTATCCTCCTTATCCATCCAACAAATATTTTGAAAACCTTTAATTTGTTGCAGTTCAAATGGGGTTATGCATTTTTCTTTTCTTTGTTTCATCTTTTTATGTACACCAAATCAATTCTCTTTTCACTTCTTACTAATTTATGGAATATCTAAAAATTTGTTTTCTATCTTAACTATGTTTTATTTAAAATTATTTGTCATTTTTAAATAAATTAAAAACTTTTAATACCAATAATTCATTCAAAAGATTAAAGACTCTTCTGAAAGAAAAAATGAAAAAAATAAAGATTCCTTTCTCAGGTAAGAAAGTCAATAAAGACAGACAAATAACTTTACAGAAATGTTTCATCCTATATAATCATTTATGTTTTTTTTNTGCCTTAATTAACAATACGATATCATATGCTAAAATGTTTATTTTAACATCATGTCAAACACATACATTGATTATTATTTTTTTAAATAATGGCTTTTTTCTACTTATTGAATAATGCATAAGCTATTGATATTGTTGTATAACTAACATAGACATGATCATACCTTACATTTTAGAGTAAAATTTACATAAATTTTATGGTGTTAAAAGTTAATTACACCCTATTAATTTCTTTCTCAAATTACAAAAATTTCTTAAATGTATAGGATCTCGGAAAAAGTTGTTCATAAAAAATAATATATAATGCATATATAATTATAACGAAAATATGTATTATAATTTGTCGATCCAATTCGATTTGGTTATTTCTTTAGATTGTCTTGAATAAAATAAAAAATCAACCAATTAGTATTGATTTTAAAAATACAAAATCAAATTCAAATTATTTATCAACTTGATTCGTTTTTTCGAATTAATTTGATTATTATTCAAATCACAAACACGCGTGTGAGGATGTATACTTTGATTGAAATTTCCTACCTACCAAAAAAAAAAGCAAAAAAATAGTAACAAAAGCATAATTGGGACTAGGAGTCAAGCAAAAAATTAAATGCTCATATGCAATCAAAGATATTTGATGGCAAGATAGGTCTGTTTGTAATCTAGTTATTAGCCCATCTAGAGGTGAGGTGTTGCATTCTAGTGCTGGAAGTATATCGGGCATTGTTGATGTAATGACTTTTATGTATTAAGTTATTAATATAATATCCTATTATTATCAAAAAAAAAAAAAAGATATTTGATGACTTTTATGGAAAAGCCATCAATTTTTTTTGTTGGTAATAATAGGATATTATATTAATAACTTAAAGCATATGAGTCATTACATCAACAATGCCTGATATACTTCCAGCACTAGAATGCAGCACCTCACCTCTAGCTGGACTAATAACTAGATTACAAACTGGCCTATCTTGCCTTCTTAACAACTATATGTTACTTTTTTTGTCCCAAATTATGTGGCACAAAAAGAATTTCGAGAGTCGAGTCAAATTTGTATGTGTTTTCAAATATTTCAAGTTGTTAATTATTGTGATTTATAGTACCGTTTCACGTCATTTTTTAAATAACAAACATAGTCTTGAGTCGAAAAGCCATCAAATATCTTTTTTTTTTTTTGGTAGTAATAGAATATTATATTAATAACTTAAAACATAAGAGTCATTACATCAACAGTGCCCGATATACTTCCAGCACTAGAATGCAGCACCTCACCTCTAGCTGGACTAATAACTAGATTACAAACTGGCCTATCTTGCCTTCTTAACAACTATATGTTACTTTTTTTGTCCCAATTTATGTGGCACAAATAGAATTTCGAGAGTCGAGTTAAATTTGTTATGTGTTTTCAAATATTTCAAGTTGTTAATTATTGTGATTTATAGTACCTTCTTACGTTATTTTTTAAATAACAAATGTAGTCTTGAGTGGAAAAGCCATCAAATATCTTCTTCTTCTTTTTTGTTGGTAATAATAGGATATTATATTAATAACTTAAAACATATGAGTCATTACATCAACAATGCCTGATATACTTCCAGCACTAGAATGCAACACCTCACCTCAAGGTGGGCTAATAACTAGATTACAAGCTGGTCTATCTTGCCTTCTTAACAACTATATGTTACTTTTTTTGTCCCAATTTATGTGGCACAAATAGAATTTCGAGAGTCGAGTCAAATTTGTTATGTGATTTCAAATATTTCATGTTGTTAATTATTGTGATTTATAGTATCTTTTCACGTCATTTTTTAAATAACAAATGTTACTCTTTGGAAATAAATTCTCATTTTTTTTAAAAAAGCAAAAGGAATATTAAGGAAGTCTTATTTGAAGACGAAATTAAGTTTTGACTCATTTTTTACGATGAACATTTGGAATATAATTTATGTTTGAATATGTTTTTTTATCATAAACAAGACATATAATATACATTTCACAATTTATTTTTAAAAAAACCATCAAAATAAATTCACTTGATTATCCTATTTGAAACAATAATGAAAGCCGTTTATAAAATTATTAATGCATAACTCGATCAAGTAGTATAAATTTATAATCACAACTATTTACATCACAATTGTTTGGGGCAAAATATTGTAAATCACAATTGTTTGAAAATTTTATGTTATTTTAAATTGGGAATTGAAAACAAAAATATGAAAAAGAATAAAAGGAAAAACAAAAATATGAAAAAGAATAAAAGGAAAAACAAAAAAGGATTAGCATTCGATCTTACCAATGGCATCTCCTTAGTTGGTTGTAGGAGTTAATTTGTCCTCTAACTTTTCAATATTTACCAACATATGTAAACAATTGTGCATTATTAAAAGAATAAAGTAGGGGCAAAAATGAAAACAAAAAGGGGTAAGGTTGATGCATGTGATGACACAAGCAAAGGTGATTTGGAATGTCTCTTTGATCAAGAATCATATTTATTTATTTTCTTTTTTTTTTGACTTTTTATTTGACTATCATTTTTGTTTCTTATAAATCTAAATATTAGAAAAGTGATGTGATACGTTTATCTGGTCAATGATCTTATTTATTTATTTTTTAATTTAAAACAGTTTTCGCTATGTTTATATTTATTTATTTATTTATTTATTTTTATAAATCTAAATATTAGAAAAGTGACGTGACACTTCTATCTAGTCAATGATCATATTTTATTTTATTTTAATTTAAAACATTTTTCACTATGTTTCTATTTATTTATTTATGGCTTAAGTCATATGTAGCCCCTTAAAGTTGTCCACATAATTCACTTAGACACCTCAATTAGAAGTTGTACCTATTGAACATCTCTACTTACTTGAATTTGAACCATTTGAACATTTTTTTGAGAATAGGATAAAAGTATAAAATGTATGAAATGCACTCGTGATGACATGGCAATTATTATTCATTTTTCGATTTAGTTCGATTATTATTCAAATCACAAACACCCTACATGTGAGGATGTGTACTTTGATTAAAATTTCCTACCTACCAAAAAAAGGCAAAAAAATAGTAACAAAAGTATTCTTGGAACTAGGAGTCAAGCAAGAAATTAAAGGCTCATATATACTCCCTCCGTCCAACAATACTTGTTCACTATACTAAAAATTGATGTCCAACAATACTTGTCCACTTTATGAAATCCATGAATAATTTTACACTTAGTTCCTAATTTACCCTTATCATTAATTATGGTCATTTCCCTATTACATTTTTCAAGACATTGTATTTATTATATTCAAAGGGTGATATAGTAAAATTACCATTCCATTTATAATTTCTTAAGGGGTGTGCCAAGTCAATAGTGGACAACTATTGTTAGACAGCGGGAGTAATTAACAAGATATTTGTAACACTCCGAAAAATAGTAGGTTAAACTAGAGCCTAAATGTAAGGGTAAAAATCATAAAATGACTCCTCGTAAATTTGAAGACCATCTAGAGTTGAAATGAGGGTTATAAGGGTCAAGGCCAAGGGGCAAGTGTCAAGGCAAAGGGGCCAAGCCAAAGGCCAAGGCTGCCCCTAGCTTGGAGCACACTACCCCAACTTCACGAGTGGGACCACGGATCGTGGTCCACACCACGACTCGTGAAGGTAGCTCGTGAACTTACATTGGCCATGGTAGAGTGGCCACCAATTAACCAAGCTACTACCTCAACTTAACAAGAGGGACCACGGCTCGTGGAGCCCTTCGTGAAAATGCCTTGGGCGAAGTAGCATAGCTACTGCCTCAAGGACCACAAGAGGGACCACGACTCGTGGTCTTGACCACGACTCGTGGAGACCCTCGTGGTAATGCCTTAGGATTGTGAGCTTAAGGCACCAAGTGCCTAGATACTGCCCCACCTTCACGAGTGGGACCACGGACCATGGTCATCACCACGGCTCGTGAAGATGGCTCGTGGTGTGTCACGACCCGGGAGCACCCCCTAG
>NW_026031666.1:0-702 GCF_019186545.1 Solanum stenotomum
ATGTTATTTTCAGCATAAGTTTCATTCTAAAAAAGTTGAAGGATTTAAGTTCTTGATAGGTGTTCTTGAGGTTCATTCTAAATCTTGTTTTGTTGGAGTTTTGATAATTTCTTGAGATGAAAGTGATTGTTTTGAGTGGATTAGTATGTACTTAGGATGGGTAATTGAATCTAAGGAAAACATGAGAAAATAAATCGATTAAAGCGATTTAGGGTCAGAAAACGAGAGGCAAAATTCGTTGAAACTTTGCCTGGGGAGAGGCTGGCGCGGAGCGCCCCAGATGCGCCCAAGGGGCTGGGGCAGCGCGCCTGCAGTGCGCCCATAAGCAGTCTCTGAAGTTAGGGGCTGGCGCCCCGCGCCCAGAACGCGCCAAGGTCGCCTGCCCCCACTCCTTTTCCGTCGGTTGTCCCGTTTGAGTCCCTTTTAAGTATACCTTCACTCCTTTTGATTCTAATCACTCTAAACTACTTCTAAACACTTAGAAATCATTCATAACATGATCCTAACCTTGAATTAATAATTCAAATTCAAGGAAAAGTTAAGTGTTAAGTCTTGAGAGTTTTTTCGATCATTTTGAGACGGTCCCTTTTAGTCCTTTCGAGGAATCTTCTACAATTTCTAGTAACTTGTTTCAAGACTCAAGTAAGTGAGCATGAGAGTGAGGAGAATGTATTCATGAGTCTACTTTATCATTACAAGATC
>NW_026031666.1:3719-7078 GCF_019186545.1 Solanum stenotomum
CATATATTAAGTTGAGCTTCTAATTTTCTAAAGAGCAGTTAGCTAGAATAAACATGAATAGGATTATGAATCATTTGTTGGGACAGTTCAAAGGAGTAATTTGTCTCAAATAAAAATCTATAGAAAGCTTAAGTTAATCTAACAAAGAAACAAGAGGAGAAAAAAGAAGACAAAGAAGAGAGTTATACAATACCTATGGAGAGTTGTTTAGCTAGCATATGTCTCACATTATTTGAGTCACAACGGTAAGTGCCAAGAGTATTAACACAGCGAGTATTGTTGGGACAACGATTCCTTTTTGGACTTGCACACTCATCATGTCTGTGGAAATTAACAAGAAATCATCATAAAAACTGAGATTAGTAACTTAGAAAATAAGACATGTTACATGCTAAAAACAAGTTAAAATAAAGGGGGTACAGTGGGATATTGCTATATTGTTGCTCTCTTTGTTTCATTTTATGTGTCTTAGTTTGATTTTGCACGAAATTTAAAAACATAAAAAATACATTTGGATCTTGTTATATTAAACAAAAGGTATGTATAACATACTAAGGGATCGTTTGGTAGATTGTATTAGGAAAAATAGTTCACGTATAGTATTATATAGTACTATGTTTGGTGGGAATTTTAGGCCTATATATAATTAATGCATGTATTAGTTATACATGTTATATGGTATTATAGGGTGTATAACTAATACCTTCCATTTGGTGGTATTAATAATACATAGGATTTAATACCATGGATCAATATATGTAAAGACAATAATACCCGTCAAATCCTTTTAATCATTTTTGTTTACTTTCTTGATTTTATGTTTTATATTTGTACTAGTAAATTTATTTAAATAAATTTGCTTACAAATTTTATTATTTAGAGAGAGTTGTTTGTTGCTAAATAAATCTAATACAAATCATTAAATCAATACAATATTTGAAATGTGAGTTGTTCAACATTTACTAATTGAAAAGGCAAATATATGGCCACATGACATTTGTGATCTTAATTGAATGTATTATTTATTGATATATATGTGGTTTTATGATTATTTGTATTTTGAACAATTTATAAAATTGCATACATATTAAAACTATAACTTGCTATTTTGTGTGTAAAAATAGATGGTTTAATTTATTCGATATTTTAGTATTGTTTACCGTCTTTTCGGTTTTGAAAGTAGATGATCTATCTTTTTTAAATTAAAAATTGACGATTTGTGAGTGATCAATTTATTAATATGACAATTATTTACCCTCAAATAATTCAAGTGAGAAAATAGCAAATATGGCGACAAAAAATTGTTCTTTTCCTAGCTAGTTAGAAGGCCCTTGACCCAATTACATGAAATAGAAAATTCTTTAATAATTCAAGGGTACAATTGGAAAGAAGCTTTTTGTAGAGGTTTGCACAAAGGTAGGTGAGAAGCAATGAACCAAACACTTGATAAAAAATAATCCCTGCATTATTAATCTCTAGATTACTAATCTCTGTGTTATTAATCTTTGTATTGAATGACCCCTAAAAGTACTTTAAATCCTGTGATCTTGGAGATTCCATGCCATTCCTATAATAAGGGAGTCTTATTAAGCGTAACATATGAGAATATAGGAATTAAAAACTTACTAAATATAGTAAAACATGAAGTTCCTTGTTGAAACAGACTAAAAATGAAAATAAGATACGTATGCTAAAACGGAGGTAGTAATATACACAAGCTAAATCACAAAAACAAAAAAGAGAAATGAACAGGGTAATTAGTACCTTGGCATCCATGAAGGAGGTAAGGGTTTCCTTGATAACCAGGAGAGCAATCACATCGGTACCCCCCAGCAGGTCTAGAAGTGTCATTGACACACCTACTGTTATTTCTACATGCATAATCTTTTGGCCTGCTCATGGCTTTGTCGCAACTAACATTTCCAATCACCCAGTCCAGCACCATCCTTCCTTTGTAATAATCATCTTCTTTGCACTTACCACGTGACTGAGTGAAGTCAGACTCAGAACTGCCCTTTTCTATAAGTAAGTAATAGGTGCAATTGCTAGTTCTCCATGATGTGTTCTCCGTGTTCATTGTTTGTGTGGACATGGTGAACTCTCTTGGTATTATTTTTGAAAATTCAGACTGACAACAACCGTTATTCCCAGTGCAATATGATGATGAAGCTGAAGAGGATGAAACATTATTAGTGGAGTTGTCACAGTAAGAAGCACATCCACTTACACTGCTACCAGTGTCTGAATCTTTGACATTAGCATAAACGTCACACCCAATGGCTATAAACTTGTTCTTGTTGGAAAAACTGAAATGCTCGTCGCTAGTTCCTTGAAGAAATGCATCACTGTAAATGTTCATTCCAGATGATTTATTGTAGGGGTTTGAGGTAAAATTAATATTAACAGTGATGAAGTCTATTGATATGTGATGCACGAACATGCCAACACCATGACTAAAAACAGTGTTGTTATTGCAGCTCACTTCAAATTCTTCATTGAAGTAACACTTTTTTCCTATTCCAAATGGAAAAGCAATCGTAACGTTGCCACATCTTTTTGGGCAGCCAGGCCTTTGTGAAGATAATATTGCTGATGATGACCATATGCTTATAGCTGAAACTTGTGTTGTTTCTTTAGAAAGCAGCCCCGTCAGAAGAATGAAAAATGACCACATGGTTATCTGCATCTTCATGTATACCGGTATGTATTACTGCCTCATTCTCTGATTGAATCATATCCTATGATGATACAAAAATCTGCAAACATCATTATACTTTTGAAATAGGACCTGCTAAGGCTTCCCCACTTCTCGACAAACGAAAAAAGTAATAACTTTACAAGTGGGATCCATGTTGTGATTTTTAAATGTTTTGGTCCAGCATCTTAATGACTGATTTGGTACATACATTCACTATCTAGTGGATGTGTGTGGATGGTTTCTCTTCACTTTTTTTTTTGTTTTTTTTGTTTTTTCATCCTATGTGATTGAGAAAAGTTATTTGGATCAAACCTATCTTTTTATGGCTCATTACTCATGTTTTATATCGTTTAAAGATCTAATTTTAGGTTTGGTCTGTTTGTGATACTAGAAGAGAGACTAGAGGGAGAAGATCATATGAGAAAATTTCCTTTTATCTGCAGATTTTTTGTACTTTCAGTTAAATTTAATTTGCATTTTCAATTCATCATTATTGGATCGATCTGGTCTTTTTACATGGAGTTTCTAACATCCTATTCTTAATTTGAATAGTGGAGATAGTGATTGTATCTACTGTTTCCCTTTCCATGCCTCATTTGATATGTTTTACTTGAGCCGAGGTATCTATTGGAAACAATCTCTCTAACTTCACAAGGTAGGG
>NW_026031666.1:12444-21457 GCF_019186545.1 Solanum stenotomum
TTTTCCACAACTAAGAAATAGGTGCAATCTCTAGATGTCCAAGATGTTTCCGCCGTGTTCATTGTTTGTATGGACACACTGAATTCTCTTGGTATTTTTGAAAATTCGGACTGACAACAACCGTTATTCCCAGTGCAATAAGATGATGAAGCTAAAGAGGATGAAACATTATAAGTGGAGTTGCCACAGAAAGAAGCACATCCAGTTACAATGCTGCCTCCACTACCAGTGTCTAAATCTTTGACATAAGCATAAATATCACATCCAATGGCTACTATTTTGTTCTTGTTAGAAATACTGAAATGCTCGCTCCTGGTTGATTGAAGAATTTTATCACCGTAGATGTTCTTTCCAGATCATTTGTTGTAGTGCTTTGAACTGAAAGTAATATCAACAGTGATGGAGTCCATTGATATGTGTTGAACAGGATGACCAGTACCAAGACTAAAAACAGTGTTGTTATTGCAGCTCACTTCAAATTCTTCATTGAAGTAACACTCTTTTCCTATTCCAAATGGATAAGGAATGGTTACATTGCCACATCTTTCTGGGCAGCCAGGCCTTTGTGAAGATAATATTGCTGATGATGACCATATTCTTATAGCTGAAACTTGTGTTGTTTCTTTAGAGAGAAGCCCCATCAGAAGAATGAAAAATGACCACATGGTAATCTGCATCTTCGTGTATACTGGTATGTTCTACTGCCTCATTCTCTGCTTGAGTCATATCTTATAATGGCACAATTCTGCAAACGTAATACTTTTGAAAGAGAAGCTGATAAGCCTTCCCCACATCTCAACAAATGAAACAAGTAATAACTTTACAAGTGGGATCCATATTGTAATTTTGAAATGTTTTGGTCCAGCATTTGTGTGGATGTTTTCTTTTCACTTTCTTTTTTTTTTTTTTTTTGGTTTTTGTTCTTAATATATGGGATGGCTGTTTCTGTTACTTGGAATCTCTCTCTCTAATAGAAAGTGATACTCATGTATTGTCTTTTATATTTATTTTTTCATCCTATATAAATGAAAAAAGTTATTTGGATCAAACCTATCTTTTTTTGGCTCACTACTCATGTTTTCAATCATTTCAAAGATCTAATTTTAGGTTTGTTCTGTTTGTGATACAAGAAGAGAGATTAAGGCAGACAGTTTTGACTAGAGGGAGAAGATCATATGAGAAAAAAATTCCTTTTTTCTGCAGATTTTTCGTGCTGTCAGTTAGATTTAATTTGCATTTTTGATTCATCATTGTTGGATCAAGCTGATTTTTTTTACGTGGAGTTTCTAACATTCTATTCTTAATTTGAATAGTGGAGATTGTGATTGTATATACTGTATTCCCTTTCCATGCCTCATTTGATATGTTTTACTTGAGTTGAGTGTCTATTGGAAACAACCTCTCTCTACCTTTGCAAGGTAAGGGTAAGATTGCATACACTCCACCCTCCCCAAACCCCACTTGTGAGATTACACTGCTTATGTTGTTGTTGAGATCGTGATTGTAGCTGCAAAATTTCGAGTCACGAACCATAGCTAGTTTTTTTCAGTGTTTTTCCTTGTTATTCTCAAAATTGTCTGTTGCTGCTATTGATTTGCTACTTTCGTATCTCCTTTTTGATACGGGTGCTGTGACCATTTTAGAGAACTTTTTATCTTCTGTTTTTATATGTTGGAGTTCTTCATTGGACCGGAGATCACGAAACATTTACTTTTCGTGTTGAAATTACTAGAACCCCAATAAGCTGTCTTTTCTAGAATTTAAAAGTCCAAATCCTAATTCCGTCTCTGATCTCTTGTCAAGCTTGGCTCCAGTAAGGGTCACCTTTTCATTATGTGTGATGGGGAAACTAGTCCCTACAAGTCTGACACTCTGACTATGTCCATTCCATATAAATCAGAGTAGACCAGAAAAATATGGTCGATTGCACCCTCCATTATACACTCAATTCATAGGCGAATCTAGAATATAGCATATGGGTTCACGGGAATTCAATTACTTTCCTAACTAGGTATTTATATTGACAATTTTTCTAAATGTCTACAAATATTTACCTGTGAACTCAATTTTTATTATTATATTAACTTGAAGTTGTTGTAGAAACTGGCATTTTAAGTTTTGGATCCGACTCTGACTCCATAAATGCTAAAAGTCGTTAATTTTTATCACTAAATTAACTTGAAGTTGTTGTAGAAACTGAAATTTTAAATTTTGGATCTGACTATGACTCCATAAATGTTAAAAATCAATAACAACCAGGTTTAATTATTGGTATTAAAGGGTTTTAGCATACACTAGTATTATTGTACTCAATAGCCTATTGGGTCCCTATTTTTTGTGCTTACATATTTTTAGTGAGCACAATTTGTGGTTCTAAAGAGATTTGAAGGACAAAAAATCTGGTTGTTATAAATATTTAGAAACAAGAGCATACACAATTTAAAATCTGTTTATTTTAAAATGTATTTTTATCCGAAGTAATTTTCGGGAAATTTTCATACTTACCCATGACATATTTTATAGCTATATATGCATTTTGTTATAGTGTCACTTGAGGGATTACACCGAAGATGTCATTGGATATTGTTGTTCTATTATTTTGTTTTGTGGATTATCAATGAAAACAACAAGATCAGTTTGACCAGTAACTGGATTAGTATCTTCAAGATATATTTATATCTATTGTAACTCTCAGCACAGCTCTATTTTAGTATAAGAATGAATAAACATAATATGATAAATAGACCTTAAAATTGCTGCAAAGGACCTATATTTTTTGGCCTAAAAACATCCTTTAATTATATCACAAACTTAAACTTCATCTTCATACTACCACTATGCAAAAATCCTTCAATTATCCGAAAATTTGCAAGGTTTATCCTTAAGTAGCTCAATTTGTTCCTTGCATAATTCAGAGTCCTGTCTTTAACTGCATTTCTAATTTCCAGTTGTGTTGTAGTTACATCTGTAGAGTGGAGGGTTACCCATTCTATTCCACTTCTTAGAAAGAAAAGAACTCAAGTAAAAGTACTTAATAACATGACAATATATTTATACAAAAACTTCTATCCCAAGCACACACAAACAGAAATCATGGTTCTTCGTCTACAGGTGGGTTCATGAGTCATTGTGGTTGAAATTCTTGCATAGAGTGTTACTATGGTCCAGGGGTGCCTATAGTTGCTTGGCCTATGGAAAATGACCAACCAAAACATAGTTTCTTGGTGATGGAATAATTGAAAATAGGCTTGATCATTAGGGATTAGGGCCATCTACCTTCCAAGGTATGATAAGATCTATGTACGCTCTACCCTCCCTAGATCGAACTCGTGGAATTACACAAAGGTATGTTGTCGTGGCCTGATTGTAAGGGATTGGTAGAAACGCGAGGAGTTGGTGACTACATCCACCAATGAAAATGTCATGAAGACAGAGTTACCTAGTCCGTATTGCTAGTGGCATGTAGCAGGTATCCCGTGCAATTAGTAGAAGTGCGCGAAATCTGGCCTGGACACCACGATTATCAAAAAAAAAAGGCAAACCAAAAAAGCTATATATTTGGTCTAGTTTTGCTTTTGATGAAAACCTAATCAAACCCCAAAAAAAGCCAAACCAAAAAAGCTATATAGTTGGTCTAGTTTTGCTTTTGATGAAAACCGAATCAAACCCCATGAACAATCCTATTATAAAGCATAATAAATAAAATCATAACACAATATTTCATCATATATACGACTTAAATATTAATGTAAATCATGCTAATCTTCATTTGATTATGTTTCCATACATGCAATTACTTCAACATTACAACTACAAAAGATAAAAGTTGAAGTTCTAAAAGTTACAAACTTCCCTTTCTGTCATACTGCATTTCATTGTGAGACACTGAGTTCTGATTATCTTCTTCGGTACAATCAGAAGTATGACTACATGAACTTTCACTTTCTGGCAAAATGTTATCTTGAAAACTCTCATCATGAGGCAGATCTTGCCTCGTTTTTCCTTGTTTCTCAAGTTCAGCTGCCACTTCCTTCATGGATGGCCTTCTCCTTGCATTAAAATTTAAGCATCTCTTGGCAAGTTTGGCCACAGCAAGAATCACATGTTCATCCTCAACTTCTTTTACAATTTCAGGATCTACAATCTCAATTATACGATTTTCTTTCAATGCTAATGTGAAACGGATAACCAAACCTGGATCTTCTGGTTGGTTTGAAGTGACAACTCTTTGACTTGTTAGCAGCTCTGCAAGAATTACACCAAAGGCATAGACATCACATTTGTCTGTAAGTTGACCTGAGCGGAAGTATTCTGGATCTATGTAACCAAATGTACCCCCTACCATTGTTGTTAAATGAGTCTTGTCAACAGACAACAATCTCGATAGTCCAAAATCAGAAACCACTGCTCTAAAATTATCGTCTAGTAATATGTTGCTTGATTTTATATCTCTGTGAAGAATGGGAGTAGAAGCACATGAGTGCATGTAAGATAGTGCCCCTGCTATTTCTGCAGCAATTCGCACCCGATGATCCCACGATAATATTATTGCTGGGTGCGGAAGAATCTGATCATCCAACTCAGACTTTGAGACTGTAGGATTAGAACTGTGACTGAGGTTTCCATGAATATGGGAAGACAAGAGCTTTGGCAAAGAGCCACCACTACTTTCTCCATTTAAGGAAATACGTTGTCGCAAAAGTAATCCACCATTCCTCTTGAAAAACTTTTGTTTAGCTTTGTTTTCTTCCCTCTTCCGGAGCCATTTGTGTAGCCAAAGACAAACTGCTACCAGGATTACAAAAGTAATTGCTTCTCCAATACCTGCTTGTGAGCAAACCAATCTCATATAAAACAAGCATAAATTCATTTTGAGAATCTAAGAGTAAGAGAAAGGGCGGTAAATGCTTTTCCAGGCTCCTTTGTAATTTTAAAGCTTAAGTTAAGCTTCTAATTTTCTAAAGAGCAGCTAGCTAGAATAAATGTTATAATGTCTTTAGTTAGGTCATGACATGAAAAGGATCATTAATCATTTGTTGGGACTAATTTGTCTCAAATAAAAAGCTAGAGAAAGCTTAATCTAATCTAACAAAGAAACAAGAGGGGAAAAAAGAAGACAAAGAAGAGAGTTATACAATACCTATGGAGAGTTGTTTAGCTAGCGTATGTCTCACATTATTTGAGTCACAATGGTAACTGCCAGGAGTATTAACACAGCGAGTATTGTTGGGACAATGATTCCTTTTTGGACTTGCACACTCGTCGATGTCTGTGGAAATTAACAAGTAATTATCATAAAAACTGAGATTAGTAACTTAGAAAATAAGACATGTTACATGCTAAAAACAAGTCAAAATAAAGGGGTACAGTGGGATATTGTTATATTGTTGCTCTCTTTGTTTCATTTCAAATATTGTATCGAAACATTTTATTTTTTGAAACTGGTAACTTTAGTCTATATATCCACAGGTATACTACAACAAAAGTGTAGTTCCCCTTCAAAAGTGTTACAACTTACAGAATAAAATAGTCTTAGTCTAAACTGCTGCCTATAAACAATCTAGCACATCAAAGATAAAGGTGTCTATAACACATTAAGGGGTCATTTGGTATTTGGTAGAGTGTATTAGGAGAAATAATCCATGTATTATGTATGGTATTACTTAGTACTGTGTCTGGTAGGAATTTTGGGCATATGTATAACTAATGCATGTATTAGTTATACACTATGGTATTATAGGGTGTATAACTAATACCTTCTATTTGGTGGTATTAGTAATACATGGGATTTAATACCATGGGATCAATATATGTAAAGACAAAAATATCCGTCAAATCCTTTTAATCATTCTGTTTATTTTCTTGGTTTTATGTCTTATATTTGTACTAGTAAATTTATTTAAATAAATTAGCTTGCAAATTTTATTATTTAGAGAGAGTTGTTTGTTGCAAAATAAATTCAATATAATATTTGAAATGTGAGTTGTTTAACATTTACTAATCAAAAAAAGCAAATATATGGCCACATGGCATACTGGTGGTCTCCTTATATGGATTGAGTAATCATCCCCTCATGAGCTAGCTTTTGGGGTTGAGTTAGGCCCAGGTGTCATATCTTTACATGGTATCAAAGCCAGGTTCAGCCCCATTTGGGCTCCCGTTCCACGCGTCAATTGGGCTTGAGCATGAAGGGGGTGTTAGAGTGGGTAAAAGTCCCTCATTGGTTGGGGAATAGACTGGTGGTCTCCTTATATGGACTTGAGCAATCCTCCCCTCATGAGCTAGCTTTTGGGGTTGAGTTAGGCCCACGTATTTTGAATAATTTATAAAATTGCATACATATTAAAATTATAACTTGCAATTTTATGTGTAAACGAAGATGGTTTGTTCGATTTTACTATTGTTTACTGTTTACGGTCTTTTTAATTTTAAAAGTAGATGGTCTATCTTTTTTTAAATTGAAAATTGACGTTTTGTGAGTGATCAATTTATTAAGATAACAATTATTTACCCTCAAATAATTCAAGTGAGAAAATAGCAAACATGGTGACAAAATTGTTCTTCTCCTAGCTAGTTAGAAGGCCACAAAAAAAATATATTGTCTGACAGTTATCTACCTTCCCGATTACATGAAATAGAAAATCCTATAATAATGTAAGGGTACAATTGGAAAGAAGCTTTTTGTAGAGTTTTAAACCAAACACAAAATTAGGTGGGAAGCAATGAACCAAACGCTTAATAAAAAATAATTCCTGCATTATTAATCTCTACATTACTAATTCATGTGTTACTAATCCCTGCATTATTAATCTTTGTACCAAATAACCCCTAAAAGTACTTTAAATCCTGTGATCTTGGAGATTCCATGTCAATCCTATAAGGGAGTCTTATTAAGCGTAACATATGAAATGTAGGAATTAAAAACTTACTAAATATAGAAAAACATGAAGTTCGTTGTTGAAACAGACTAAAAACGAAAATAAGATATGTATGCTAAAACGGAGGTAGTAATATACACAAGTTAAATCACAAAAACAAAAAAAGAGAAATGAACAGGGAAATTAGTACCTTGGCATCCATGAAAGAGGTAAGGATTGCCTTGATAACCAGAAGAGCAATCGCATCGGTATCCCCCAGCAGGTCTAGTAGTATCATCGATGCACCTGCTGTTCTTTCTACATGCATATTTTGGCCTTCGCATGGCTTTGTTGCAACTAACATTGCCAATCACCCAGTCCAACACCATCCTTCCTTTGTAAGAATCGTCTTCTTTGCACTTACCACGTAACTGAGTGAAGTCAGACTCAGAACTGCCCTTTTCTATAAGTAAGTAATAGGTGCAATTGCTAGATCTCCATGATGTGTTCTCCGTGTTCATTGTTTGTGTGGACATGGTGAACTCCCTTGGTATTATTTTTGAAAATTCAGACTGACAACAACCGTTATTCCCAGTGCAATATGATGTTGAAGCTGAAGAGGATGAAACATTATTAGTGGAGTTGTCACAGTAAGAAGCACATCCACTTACACTGCTACCAGTGTCTGAATCTTTGACATTAGCATAAATGTCACACCCAATGGCTACAAACTTGTTCTTGTTGGAAAAACTGAAATACTCGTCGCTAGTTCCTCGAACTGGCTACAAATGCATCACGGTAAATGTTCATTCCAGATGATTTGTTGTAGTGGTGCGAAATAAAATCAATATCAACCGTGATGGAGTCCTTTGATATGTAATGCACATACACACCATCACCATCACTCAAAGCAGTGTTATTATCGCAGCTCAATTCAAATGCTTCATTGAAGTAACACTCTTTTCCTATTCCAAATGGAAAAGGAATGGTTACGTTGCCACATCTTTCTGGGCATCCAGGCCTTTGTGAAGATAATATTGCTGATGATGACCATATTCTTATAGCTGAAACTTGTGTTGTTTCTTTAGAAAGCAGCCCCGTCAGAAGAATGAAAAATGACCACATGGTTATCTGCATCTTCATGTATACTGGTATGTATTACTGCCTCATTCTCTGGTTGAATCATATCTTATGATGGCACAAAATTCTGCAAACATCATTAGACTTTTGAAATAGGACCTGCTAAGGCTTCCCCACTTCTCGACAAATGAAAAAAATAACTTTACAAGTGGAATCCATATTGTGATTTTTAAATGTTTTGGTCCAGCATCTTAATGACTGATTTGGTACATACATTCACTATCTAGTGGATGCGTGTGGATGGTTTCTCTTCACTTTTATTTTTTTGTTTTTTTATTTGGTTTTTCATCCTATGTAAATGAGAAAAGTTATTTGGATCAAAGCTATCTTTTTATGGCTCATTACACATGTTTTAAATCATTTAAAGATCTAATTTTAGGTTTGGTCTGTTTGTGATACTAGAAGAGAGACTAGAGGGAGAAGATCATATGAGAAAATTTCCTTTTTTCTGCAGATTTTTTGTACTGTCAATTAAATTTAATTTGCATTTTCGATTCATCATTGTTGGATCAATCTGGTCTTTTTACGTGGAGTTTCTAACATCCTATTCTTAATTTGAATAGTGGAGATAGTGATTGTATCTACTGTTTCCCTTTCCATGCCTCATTTGATATGTTTTACTTGAGCCGAGGTATCTATTGGAAACAATCTCTCTAACTTCACAAGGTAGGGGTGAGGTTGCGTACACCCCACCCTCCCCAAACCCCACTTGTGAGATTATATGCTTATGTTGTTGTTGTTGAGATCGTGATTGTAGCTGCAAAATTTTGTTTTAAGAAATAGACGGCTTTGTCTTCAAGCCATCAATAAAATTGAGCTAATATGTGATTATGATTGTACATTGATGCTTTAGTCCTCTTTACTATCGGCAAGCTAATACACGATTATGATATTTAGTGCATTGATGCATTAGTCTTCATTTCTTTATAGTTTGCTAATATGTGATTATGATATATAGTACATTGATGCAAAAGTCTTCTTTACTTTATGTGAGAAATATAGGAAAAGAATATTAT
>NW_026031667.1:0-341 GCF_019186545.1 Solanum stenotomum
GTTACCTTAGCCATTCCCGGTATTTCTCTGGTGGTGTGGCAGGGATCTCGTGGTAGCACACCAGTTGGGGTTATCTCTTTTATTCGTGCTAGGAGGCTAGTGGCTAGCGGATGCTTATCATATTTGGCCTATGTACGTGATGTGAGTAGGGAGGTTCCTCCGGTTGAGTCAGTTCCTGTTGTTCGTGACTTCATAGATGTGTTTCCTACTGATCTACCTGGCCTACCCCCAGAGCGTGATGTTGATTTTCCGATTGAGCTTGAGCCAGGTACTCGCCCTATTTCTATTCCGCCATATCGGATGGCTCCTGCAGTGCTCAAGGAGCTCAGTGTTCAGCTTCA
>NW_026031668.1:0-212 GCF_019186545.1 Solanum stenotomum
ATATACAATTTTCCAAATTACAAAAAAATTTTAAATTTGGTAGAATTTAGATACATCCCTCGATACATCACGTCCCGGTTTCGAATACATCGCTCAACGTTCCGATACATTGCGTCTCGACTTCGGATACATCACTCAATTTTCCAATACAACGTGTATGTCCCAATACATCGCGTGAAATGACGTATCCGAACGATATATCGCGTGAAGTG
>NW_026031669.1:0-212 GCF_019186545.1 Solanum stenotomum
AGAATTTGCAGATAGTATGACACTGAAGAGAATTGAGTTATGGGGATGTACTCCTTCCCTTGTGAATTTCGCTAAGGAGATCCAAGAAGAGCAAGAGATTTTGGGAAACAACATACTTCAAGTTTATGCCTATGACACAATTAGAGGTAATTAAGTGGAATGATTCTTCAACATCCATCCATTGTATGTTTTACCAGTAATTAATTGACCTG
>NW_026031670.1:0-404 GCF_019186545.1 Solanum stenotomum
CTACCAAAAAATAACATTAAAGAGATATTAAGATTAAGACACTTAGCAAAAGAACACTACAATAAAATCTTTAAAATAAAATACTCACCTACCACACTACCACCTACCACACTACCACTTTCATGAATCCCTCAACTACGAGTTAGATATCAAGATTAAGACACTTAGCAAAAGAACACTACAATAAAATCTTTAAAATAAAATACTCACCTACCACACTACCACCTACCACACTACCACTTTCATGAATCCCTCAACTACGAGTTCCGCTACGAAAAATGGTATTAAAATAAAATACTCACCTACCACACTACCACCTACCACACTACTACTTTCATGAATCCCTCAACTACGAGTTCCGCTACGAAAAATGGTATCAGATTATCTTTATCATGTTTTCCTGT
>NW_026031671.1:0-1404 GCF_019186545.1 Solanum stenotomum
TTTTAAAGATTATTTAGGATCATTTTTGTTTTTATGGTTTAGGGGTTCTTAGGGCTTCCTGTTTTAGATTAAGGAATATTTTTAGGGCTTTTAAGGTTTTGTTTTAGGGATTTTTAGTTTAGGATTTTAAAAGGTTTTCAAGGTTTTTAGGGGTTCCAAAAGGTGTTTCTTTTTTTTTAGAGTATTTAAGGTTTCAGAGGATTTAGGGTATTATGGATTATTAAGTATAAGAATTCTTAGGGTTTACGGTTTAGGGCTTAAGTTTTTGTAGAATTTTTTTGGTTTTGGGTTCTGAACGGTTTTTGCAAGATTTTAAAATTTTTTAAAAGAGTTTAGGGGTTCCTTTGGGTTAAGATATCTTTGGTTTTATGGTTTAGCATTTCTTTTAAATCATTTTTAGGGTAAATTTTGGTGTAGGGCTTTGTGTTTCTTAGATTTTTTAGGTTTACGGTTTTTAAGGGGGTTCTAAAAGAGGTTTTTTTTTAGACTGTGTAGGGTTAAGGGTTTAGTATCTTGGGAATTAAGATTTATTTGGTTTTAGGGTTTAGGGTTTCTTTTAAATTATTTTTAAGGTAAATTATGGTGTAGGGCTTTGTGTTTCTTAGATTTTTTAGGTTTACGATTTTTTAGGGGTTCTAAAAGAGGTTTTTTTTTTATTAATGTCTTTAGGGTTTAGGGTTTTGGGTAGTATCTTGGGTATTAGGATTTATAAGGGTTTAAGGTTTAGAGTTTCCTAGGGTTTACAGCAAGTTTTTTAGCGTATGTTCTATTTCTTGATTTAGGGCTTAGGGTTTTAGGTTTAAAGATTTTGATTGAGTTTTTTTCGGGTTTATAAGTGCTTATGATTTTCTTAAGGGTTTTTTTAGGTTTAAGGTTTTATAAGGTTTTAAGGTTTTTTTTTATAGTTTCTTTATATTTAGGGTTGGCCAAAGGTTTAGGGTTAAGGGTTTAGGCCCTAAGGTACTATGGTTTAAGGTTTAGGGTTTAGGATTTCGGTTTTTAGGGTAAGGTTTTTTTTAGGTTTTATGATTTTTTTAGGATTATTATTTTTATGATTAGGGTTTTTAAACGTTTTTAAGGTTTTTTACGGAGTTCTAAAAGAGGTTTTTTTTTTTTTTAGAGTTTTTAGGGTTTAGGGTTTAGTATCTTGGGTATTAGGATTTATAAGGGTTTAAGGTTTAGAGTTTCCTAGGCTTTACAATTTAGTGTTTCGGTGGGTTTTTTAGCATATGTTCTCTTTCTTGGTTTAGGGCTTAGGGTTTTAGGTTTAAAGATTTTGATTGAGTTTTTTTCAGGTTTAACAGGGCTTATGATTTTCTGAAGTGATTTTTTAGGTTTAGAGTTTTATGAGGTTTAAAGGGTTTTTTTTATGGTTTCTTTATGTTTGGGGTTAAGGCCAAAGGT
>NW_026031671.1:2223-3151 GCF_019186545.1 Solanum stenotomum
TTACGGTTTAGGAGTTCTTAGAGCTTAGGGTTTAGGACTTCAGATTTTAGATTTAGGGTTTTTTTAGGTTCAGTGTTTTTAAAGGTGTTTCAAGGATTTAGGGTTTCTTGGTGTTTCATAAGTATTGGGGTTTAAGGGTTTTCCCTAAGGTTTAGGGTTTAGTGTTTCTTAGGGTTTAGGGTTTATGATTTAGGGTTTTTTAGGGGTTTCAGATTTCTTAGGTTTAGGCTTTTGAAGGGGCTTTTAAGTTGTTGATCTAATATGCTTATGATATACCAACTCAAGGTTAGCTTGGGGTCACTCGTGATCCTAGATCCCGTGTTACGTCAAGGGGGTCACCTTGGGGTGTAACAAAAACAATGTCTGAATAAGCCTCTAACTAGAGATGTTGGGACATGTCCCCAACTAACTCTAGCAAAACTGAAACTAAAATAAAAGACTGAATATAAAATTTGTCAATCATCCTCGAAGAACGAGGACTCACAACTGATATTGCTGAACGCAGATCGAGAACCGATTGCCAAGTGATCTGAATGTTGAGAACCCTGAACCTACACCACGAGAAAATGTAGCATAGAGTATGTGTCTGTACTTGAAAGGTACTAAACATTCATGATAGGATAAAGCTGAACATAGATATATAACTGAATCAAGCATATTGAAAAATGATATAATTTGAACATGATAAATAAGGGTTAGGTATTTGGTTAAGGGTTTAGAGCTTAAGTTTTTCTAGGATTTTTTTAGGCTAAGAGGTTTTTTCGATTTTGGATTTTTAAAGATTATTTAGGATCATTATTGTTTAGGGGTTCTTAGGGCTTCGTGTTTTAGATTAAGGAATATTTTTAGGGCTTTTAAGGTTTGTTTTAGGGATTTTTAGTTTAGGATTTTAAAAGGCCTTTAAGGTTTTTAGGGGTTGCAAAAGGTG
>NW_026031672.1:0-213 GCF_019186545.1 Solanum stenotomum
TCATCACCAATCTGGTAAATTCATTAATTTTTTCTTTCCCTTTTGGTGGATTGATACGAATTCATGTTACGTTCTTTAAATTTTTAATGACGGAAGTATAATTTTATATATATTATATATAGTACCTGCTTTCTTTTTCCACTTCTTCACTTAAGTACCAACTTGTTGGGAAAACGTGGACAAGAACAAAAATATATATGGTCAAAATAATGG
>NW_026031673.1:0-213 GCF_019186545.1 Solanum stenotomum
ATGTCTTTGAGGGTTCATAGTTAAAATCATGATCAATGCATGGGTTCATGTGAAATCGATTAGAAAGAATGCAGTTGAGTTAAAACAATCAGAATAAGATCAAGATCAAGAAATTTAATCCACGAAAGTAGAACATATGAAGAATTAAATAAAAATATAATCACTTTGATTATAATTTGTCTTGAAGAATTGAGAAATCTTTGGGCTCAATGG
>NW_026031674.1:0-367 GCF_019186545.1 Solanum stenotomum
TGTTTTGAATAATGTGTTTGTGTCCATCAAGTATTAATACTTAGCTTTAATGCTAGTAATTATAATTGATTGTTTGTTATTATATTATTGTTTTTGTTTGTTGGTTGTGTTATTCAATTGTTAATTTGATTTGATTATTGTTAGTTAGGTATAGATAATTGAAGATTTTTATTTTAAGGTTTTTTTAAAAAGAAATTAGGCATTTTTAAATTGGGCATTGTTAGTTAGTGAAGAATTAGCATTTTTATATTTTAGAACTAGTTTAAACTTGAGAATATGTAATTTGAGGTTAAATTGAGATTTTTTTGGATTTGATTTTAGGAATAGTTAGTAAAGTGCTAATTTGAAGTTAGAAATTAGTAATTGA
>NW_026031675.1:0-1301 GCF_019186545.1 Solanum stenotomum
GAATTTTATTTCGGTCTACTGCTAGTTCTGTTTGGGAGGATCTTAGAGAGCGATTTAATAAAATCAATTTATTGCAAGTCTATCACCTACACAAGGAGATTGCAACACTAGTGCAGGGTACTTTGCCTGTTTCTGTCTACTATTCTAGGTTAAAGGATCTTTGGGATGAATATGACTCGATTGTACCTCCGCCTTCGTGTGACTGTGCGAAATCGAAAGAGTATAGTGAAAATCTTCAAAAACATAGGCTATTACAATTTCTCATGGGCTTGAATGATGGATATAGCAATGCTCGTGGTCAAATATTGATGAAAACAACACCTCCTAGCATGAATCTAGCTTATGCCCTTATTGTACAAGATGAAAATCAAAAATCATCATCAGTGGGGCATTTTTCATCTGGTGAGGGTATGGATCCCACAGCCTTATTCACAGCACGAGGTGCACCGACTAGAAAATTTGGTGACTTGTATTGTGACTACTATCATATGCGAGGACATACTAGGGAGCAATGTTTCAAATTGAAGTTTTGTGATCATTGCAAATCCAGAGGTCATCTCAGAGAGACTTGCTACCAACTGATTGGATACCCAGCAGATTTCAAAGGCAAAAAGAAGGCTAATGTGGTAACAAGGAATGGACATTCAGGAGAACCTCCTCAAAGACAACTTTCTTATGGACATGGCAAGCAGTCTGAACAAAGTCAACTGATCCAAGGTAATAATATTCCTAATTTGTTTTCCCCCGATCAGTGTGCTCAAATTGAGCAACTCTTGTGTAAGTCAAGCTTTGGAGAAGCAAGTGCAAGCATGTCCAGGACCAATGTGAACATTGCAGGTAATGTAACATATAATGGTCAGGATAATTACACTTGGATTATTGATACTGGGGCCACTAACCACATGGTTGGTAATGATAAGATGTTAAATGGTACACAAGTAGGTAACACAGGGTCGGTACAGTTGCCAACTGGAGAGACAACTAAGGTGTCTCCAATTGGAACCTGTCAGCTAGATGGAGGTGAACAGATTACGAATGTGCTTTGTGTGCTGGTGTTTAATTTCAATCTCGTATATGTTTCAAAGATAACAAGAGATTTGAATTGTTGTGTCTCTTTTTCCCCAGATTCTGAGTTTTTCAGGACCTGCTCACTGTGAATGTGAGGGCGATTGGTAAAGAGGACGATGGACTGTACATTTTACAAGGAAGGAAAGGACAACATGATACAATTCTCATAAAGTCTTTGGCAGTACAAGGATCAGTAGATGCAGTGACTTGGCATAGAAGATTAGGGCACGTCC
>NW_026031676.1:0-318 GCF_019186545.1 Solanum stenotomum
GCTTTAATTAATAGTCGAAATAAAATTATCGACCTCATGAGGTCGGTATTTTAATTACATACTATTTAATTTTTACCGACATTCGGAAGTTGGTATTATGAAATATTTAATTGAGAAAAAATTCCGACCTCAGGAGGTCGGAATTTTTAATGAATTACAATAAAAACCGACCTCTTGATGTCGGTATTATTTTCTCAACTAAATATAAAAAATACCGACCTCATGAGGTCGGTATTTTATATTAATTTATTTTTACTATTTAATTTTACCGACATACGAAAGTCGGTATCATAATTTTTTTTTAATTTATTTTACACA
>NW_026031677.1:0-321 GCF_019186545.1 Solanum stenotomum
ACACTCAAGGAAGGCATGGAAGCTGGAGAATCTGCATCACCCGACCGTGATAGGGAGGCCAGGGTCGAGGCTCCCAAGCCACCTATGTTTAAAGGCATCCGCGATGCTCAAGAGGTGGAGAATTTCTTGTGGCACTTGGAGAATTACTTCAAGTGTAACCGGGTGAAGAGTGATGAGACCAAGATCAACACCGCAGTGTTGTATCTTTCAGAGATGGCCATGCTGTGGTGGAGGCGCAAAGAAGTTGAGATAGGGAAGGAGACGTGCACCATCAACACGTGGGAGCAATTCCACGAGGAATTCAAGAAAGCCTTCTTCCCT
>NW_026031678.1:0-1229 GCF_019186545.1 Solanum stenotomum
ATCAAAGTTTCCCCTTTAATTAAGAAAGTATTTACTCTTTATTGAAAACTAGCCCGAAGGCTCTTTGGAAATCTCAGTTTCCGTTCTTATTTAAATGTGTAAACATATTAAATCTCTTTGGGATTACTTAGTCCCCATATACTTTTGAAGAAATTAACTTCAACTTTACTCTTTACTGAACTCAAAACTTAAGTCTTTAAACAAGGTTAAAACGTTTGTAAAGGACTTTTGAAAAACTTTATGAACTTCTCTTAACTTGACTCTTGACTACTCTTGACCTTGATCTTAACTGCTCGTGACTTGACTCTTAACTAGTCCTTGAATTGAAGTATGGATTCAAGGATTTATGATTTGTGATTGGAAAGATCTCATGTTGTTTAGGAATGATTTTAGATGGCTAAACATGAGAAAAAACCAAAATTCAATATCTGAGGGTGGGTCCGTCACGCGGAGAAGCTTTTAAAATTTGGTTTCGAAAATGTACTTTGAGGTAGGACACTCCGTGTCAGCTCCGCGACGCGAAACAGAAAATCCCAAAACTGGGGATTGGCTGCGCGACGCGGAGGCACCTCCAAATATCGACCGACGAAATTTCTTCTTCGTTTTTCAAGTCTAAACCCTCTAAATTCCATGGGTTCCTTCCCCAAACACTTAGAATCGATTATTTGTACAAAGTATATCAGATTCTACTCAAAATCGAACCTAAGATCGCAGATTCAAATCAAACGACTCCTCAACGAATTCAACGAAACAAGAATTTAATGGAACTTTAACAAACCTATCAAGAATTCAATTTCTAAGCTTTCAAGAACTTAAATTCGCTAAAATAAAACATCATTGGCACGTGGGAGAATTAACCCAATGCTATGTGATCTCACATACCTTTTAGGGATCACCCCTGACGAATTCCACAAGCTAAATTTCAACAATCTTGACGAATCTTGAACGTTTTCTCCTTTCTCCTCTTTTCTCCTCTTCTTTTCTCTTCTCTCAAAACCCTAACTCGTTTGGTAAAAGTGTAAACTGATCTGATTCAGCTTAGACCCCTAATTAATCACCAAAAACGAATTAAAATAAAAGGGTAAGGAAAAGACCAAACTACCCTTTAAAAATCCGGATTGGACTTTCCTTATTCCAATAGTCTAACTTCTAAAGGGCATAACTCACACATACGAACTTGGAATCGCTCAAACTTGGCGGCGTTCGAAAGATAGTTCCAAGAGCTTTCC
>NW_026031679.1:0-648 GCF_019186545.1 Solanum stenotomum
ATTCTTTTGGACGAGAAGAGTGAATCTCGATCCAGGGTGAGAAGCCAATAGGAGGCTTGTTATGGGGATGACACCTATGTACTTGATTAATTGAACTTAAAACACCCTCAATTTTGTAATATGAGTAAAATACACTTCTAAATTCTCGCCATGTTTAGAGGTGTTTTCAATACTTATCTCGATTTTTTATTAAGAGCCTCATGCTTCTAAAGACTTTGAGATCACTTGCTTTGTTATGTGGTAGATCGGGAATGTATCTACGTTTAGTTAGTAAAGTAAATAGATGTTTTTGAGATTGTCAATAGGTAAAGGACGAAACTAATAATTTGAACCAAATGCTGAGTGTTTTCAATACTTCTCTCAAGTTTATTTTAGTGTTAACCGTTTATTGACATTTCTTTCATATTTTATGGAGAAAAAAAAATTATTTTTTAACTAAACATATCAACTGTTTATTTTTTGTTTTAACATTTTATTGAAACACATAATTGTTAATTCATAAATTGAATGTCAACATTTTAAAAACGTTTTCAGCGTTTGATACTTCAAAGCTATCTAAAAAATGTTGACTAAAATTGCTACATTAATTTTTAATGGTACAATTTTTGGAATAGTAAATTATAAAGTCAATTAGCTACAGCACACCTA
>NW_026031680.1:0-162 GCF_019186545.1 Solanum stenotomum
CTTAAATTTTTTTTTGGGGGGGAGGTTGGTAGGGGATGGGTGGGTGGGGGGTCGAGGTTAAGGGTGAAAAAATGAAATTTTGAAATTGAAAATATTTTTAAAAACATATTTTGGGAGGGGGTGGGGGTAGGGGTAGGGGTGAGGGTGGGGTAAAAATATTGA
>NW_026031680.1:213-298 GCF_019186545.1 Solanum stenotomum
GATCAAATAAATTGATTTTTTCAACAATTTTTTTTTTAATTAGAAGTTGGAAGAGAGTTTTGGGAAATGTTTTCCTTAAGTTTTG
>NW_026031681.1:0-214 GCF_019186545.1 Solanum stenotomum
GCCGTAACTTTCGGCTCGAACGTCCGTTTCACGCAATCTCATTTTTGAAACCTCGAATTTTTTCGAGATCTATATGAGGAACCCATCGCCCTTGTCTGAATTTCCTTTTATTTTTTTCATCATATTTCCGCTCGCGCGTAAGAATCAGTAAAACGCGTTTCTGGGAAAATCGGCACACGCAAACTGCCTTTAGGTAGTTTGGTTGCGTAGGTCT
>NW_026031682.1:0-644 GCF_019186545.1 Solanum stenotomum
AGTGACGGAAGATGAAATAATAACTATTAAACAGTCATGCTCCGAACTACCAAAAGCATTAATGTATACTGAAGAAACTACAGAAAAGGAAATAATCATCGGAGGAGTACCAATAGTGATAAAATTCAAAATATATCAAGGAAATGAAAATATCATTTTAATTGTTTACCAAAAGATAAGTGGGAAAAATTAAAAACACATATAGTAGTAACAGGATTTAATAATGAAGGAAGCATGATCACATATAAGACAAAAAATATAAAAATACAAATATGGGATAAGATATTAACTATAGAAGAAATATATAACTTTGAATTAACTACAAAAGATATGCTATTAGGAATGCCATTTTTAGAAAAATTATACCCACATATAATTAAAAAAAAACACTGGTGGTTCACGACACCGTGTAAACAAAAAATAGGAGCAAAATGAGTAGATAATAAAAAACGAAAAACAACAGAATGGATAAAAGGAAGTGAAAAAATTACACAAAAATTAGAAAATATAAAAGAAGAAGACCCTAAAATAGAATTAATCATATTCTCTATAGATAAAGTAAAAATAATTCAAGATAAGTTAGAATTATTATATAGTGAGGATCCTTTACAAGGATGGAAAAACATAAAACAAAAGTAAAAATT
>NW_026031683.1:0-1297 GCF_019186545.1 Solanum stenotomum
TTATTTGAGCATTCAGGTACTTCTTGATCTTACTTTCGCGGACGAAAGTTCTTTTAGTAGTGGATATTGTAATGACCCTCCAGGTCATTTTTAAATTAAAGCATTCATTGCATCGTTTAGAGCGTTCCTGTAGCGACCCCAAGTCATTTATGACTTACTGGAACTGACTGTTCGGTCGCCTGGTCGTTCGTTTGGGTTCTAGGCCCATTTCCCTGTTTTGGAGATTTTTATAACTTGAAAAGTTGACTTTGGTCAACCTTCTTGGAAGTCGTGCTCAGATGAAAATTCTGACAGCTAGGTTAGCTTCGAAATATCGATTTTGGTCTAGAACGACCCTTTGTTCACTTCCCGAGGCTTTAGATGGCAGTTGTGGAATCTGGCTCAAAACGATACTGGGTGCGGGACCCACTTTTCATCGAAGCGATCTCCAAATGGAAATTCCGCCTTCACCGTTGAGTCCGAAATATCGTTTCCAATCAGATTCCATATATGGTTTGTATTTTTCCGACTCCGAACGAGTCCGAAACATCAAAATTTAAGTTTGAAGGGTTGTAGAATTTTAACGCGGCGGTGACGTGGCCGCTGCCACGCGACGCCACGTGGCAGCGGATGGAAATCTGGAAATTTCCAGATTTTAGGACGATTTTCGTCCATTTTTTTCCCTCATCTTCAACATAAGATTTCTTCTTCATTTTAAGTTCAAATTAGGTGCTTCAAAAGGCTAACTTCAAGAGAATTTCGTGGGGAATCTAGAGGTGATCTCAGAAACGCGAGGGGAGGCTCATTTGAGGTAAGGAATCGAATTTAGCCACTGCTAGAGTGATGTTCGGATTGAATTGTTGTTTAATTTTGAAATGTGAGATCTTGATCATCTTAGGTCCGTTTTGAGTCATTCTTGAGGCTAACTTGTAGAGTTTTTCTCAAGGATCATCGTGGTATAATCTGTTTGGGTTGAAAGGGTCTCGTTTTTCCAGAAATTGGTGATCAAGGGGCTGCCAATTTTAATTGTTGTGGCTGATTTGCTATGTTTTAGGCATCTGTTTGTACTAAAATTTTGGGGTATTAGTTTAGTAAGGTATTTGGGACGTTGTCAGGGATTCGTTTTTGGGATTCCAATTGTGGGTCCCACAATCCCGTTTTAGACCCGATTTTGGGTCCGTCTCCGAAAAATATAATTTTAGTGTCAACATATTCGTAATGACGAGGTGATTAACCTTTTGTTAGTGGGGAAGCATTTGGAGACCGTTCGGAAGGGAAAAGATTCGGTATCGTGAGTTGGAGCACGCGCGGTCGGCTT
>NW_026031684.1:0-1236 GCF_019186545.1 Solanum stenotomum
TAATGATCTCCTCTCTCCCTCTCCAGCCGTCGCCGCCGCCACTCCCTCTCTCTCCTCTCTTCCTCGCTCCAGCGACTAGCAGCAACTGCGACCAGCAGCAACCCCGGCGCCCTCTCTTCCTCTCCTCTCCCAAAATCAGCCGCCTCCTCCATCTCTCTTCTCCATCGACGCCGGCGAGACAGAAAGACACCATCGCCCTCTCCGGTGAAACCTCTGTTCCCCCTCTCCTCTCCTCGCTGCCTTCTCTTCCCTTTCCTCTCCTTCTCTCGGCGAGAACAACTCCAGCGAGTTCCGTCACAACAACAGCAGCAGCCGGCGACGAACAATCAGTGACCAGGCCACCCCCGATCAGCAAACTCCAGCAAACAAGCAATGTTGTGACAACGAAAACGAAAACTTTTGATAGGGATGGATCTTTACAGATCTGCCCCAGGTATGAATATTTATTTTAAGCCTTAAATCTTTATACAAGTGGGTTGTTTTGTTCATTGGTGTTCTTCCTTACCTAGAATTCTTGTATAAATAAGGTATTGCAATTCTTTAGAATGCTTTAGTGTCATTCCGATTTCATTCATTTTTGTGTTGGAACTAATGTGTTAACTTTGTGGTAGAACTAGTGCGTGAATTTATGTGTTCAAATCAACTTGTTTAAGTCTTGATTGACCATAAGTTAATGTGGCATGTGTATATTAACAATTGATTTAGCCCTCTCCTTAATTGACAATTGCCCTTAATTAGTAGTATTTGTTGATTTGATAGCAATTTCGTAGGTAAATTGGTAAATCGGATTGATGTTCGTTTCTTCCAATTCTCAATAATCTCTAAATCAATTTGTTGAATTTAGTCAACATTCTCTCTTATTAGTAAACCTTGATTTCATCCTGTCACTAAATTATATATATTGAACTTGAACTTGAAATTAGAATTTGAACTTGAACTTAGATTGTGACTTGAACTTAGAACTTGAACTTGAAATTAGAACTTGAACTTGAAATTAGAATTTGAAGTTAAACTTAGAACTTGATGTTGAAATTAGAACTTGAACTTGAACTTTGAATTTGAAGTTAAACTTAGAACTTGAACTTGAACTAGAACTTAGAACTTAGAATTTGAACTTAAACTTAGAACTTGAACTTAGAATTTGAAGTTGAACTTGAAATTAGAACTTAAACTTAGTTATTGAAGTTGAACTTAGAATTTGAACTTTAACTTAGAACTTGAAATTTGAGTATTGAA
>NW_026031685.1:0-608 GCF_019186545.1 Solanum stenotomum
CCTCCTTTCCTCTTCCGGAATGAGGCATCTTTTTTAGCAAAAGGTGTTCGCCCGAAATGGTGAAAGATTTGGGGGAGTTTGAATTTCAAATTTCGAATTTCGGATCCTCGTTTGCTGTCCGTTTCCTATCTCTTTTCCCTCCGGAAGGAACCCTAATAATCCCCTATATATTTTCTTTTCTTAGTCACTGTTAAGGGAGATTTTTTGGTTTTGGTTTTGGGGAGTGAACAAAAAATTCTGCTTAAGAAAATTTGGACATTTCTTTGGTTGAGAAAATTTGTTGGTTCCTCACTGAGAAAGGATAGAAATTTTTTTTTATATATATAGCGGAATATAGATATATAAGAAGTACAATAGAAACGGAGGGGAGAACCAAATCTCTTATCCAGGCTTTACCTACTCTGTCCGTTCGTTGGGAACTTTCAAGGTTTAGAGTCGTTGTTGGTGGAATAGAACGCTCTTGCTCGTCTGTCTTTAGTTCGCTGCACCGAACAAGGTAAACAACTAGTAATTCTTTTGTTCATCTCGAGCTCGAGTATGTTGAATCATGTTTTGTTCTTTATCGATTCAAAAGGCATCCTGTTTGATATGTTCAAGTTGAGTTTTCT
>NW_026031686.1:0-287 GCF_019186545.1 Solanum stenotomum
TCGTATAAAGTTATAGTAGCCAGACGAAGAAGAAGTGAAAAATAAAGGAGAGATGAAGAATAATCGGCGAGTTGTCGATCTATCGGCGATGCCCGACTTACCTCACCAAGTAGTCTTAAATAGTGACACATAAGACTTGTTTAAATTAGTTTTAGCTAGAGGGAGAAAAGCATTCAGACACGAGAGAAATATAAATTTGTGAGCAAAAACAATATCATAGTAGTTTTGAAGAAATTTGAGTAAGATTCTTGATTGAGATTTTGTAATAGAGACGATTTTAGTAATTT
>NW_026031687.1:0-629 GCF_019186545.1 Solanum stenotomum
CAAATCTTTTAATTGCTCTTTCAACTCCTCCGGGGCCATACGGTAAGGGGGGATAGAAATAGGTTGTGTATCGGGAAGGAGGTTTATACCAAGATCTATCTCCCTTTCGGGAGGGACACCGAGAAGGTCTTCTGGGAAGACATCTAGAAACTCATTAATAACCGGAATAGACTCAATAGGAGGGACTTTAGACTCCACATCATTAACTCTCACAATATGGTACAAGCACCCTTTGGAAATCAACCTATGGGCTTTAATGCAAGAAATGAATTTCCCCTTCACCACAACATCCCGGCTCTCCCACTCAAGGACGAGTTCATTAGGAAATTGGAACTTGACTTTACGAGTCCTACAATCAATAGAAGCATAATATGCATGCAACCAATCCATCCCAAGAATAACATCAAAATCCACCATGTTCAACTCAACAAGATCAAAAGGCAACAACTTATTCATTATGCAAACCGGACAATTTTTATACACTTTTCTAGCAACAATAGAGACACCAATGGGAGTAGATACTTCATATGACTCATGCAACAATTCCGACTCGACACAAAATTTTCTAGCAACTAAGGGGGTAACAAAGGAAAGGGTGGCCCCCGGATCAATCAAAGTATAAACATCAA
>NW_026031688.1:0-1395 GCF_019186545.1 Solanum stenotomum
ATGAAGACAATGAGTAAGAGATTTGATGCTATCAATATGAAGAAAACTGATCGGTTCTAATATTAGCTAATTAGAAACTTTCATTATTTCACTAGCACTTGAACTGTTCAATAAAGAATTCAAATTGCATCTTTACAAAGAAACCATAAAGGATAAAATTGAATGAAGGAGAAGAAAGAGGTAGGGCGATGATTTGCTGGCGTCGTTGTTGCCGCTGGCTCCAGTGAAGAGGAAATGGGTCTCGGAGGGGGGCTAAATAAAAAATATAAACAAAAATAAGTTTTATATTCATAATTTTTTTTTTGAATTATTTAAATAGAGCTTTTTAAAAATATTGAATTCAATGTCACATGTCATCATTTTATTGGTGGGTAGGTTTTTTAGAAAATTCTTTTTTAATTTTTTTAATTAGTAAATAGATGTTTTTTAGAATATCATTTTTTAAATAAGTTTTTGGATTCAAAAGCCACATGTCATCATTTAATTCATCAATTTGCCATGTAACAGCGAGTGTAGTACACACATCTCATATTTTTGGCTGATTGTCAAAAAAATGTCAAATAGGTATCAATTTTAAGGGATATAGATGTTCAATAGATACAAGAGTTAGTTGAGATGTTTAAACAAATTATGTGAATAACTTTAAGGGGCTACAGATGACTTAAGTCTTTCCTTTTTATAATTGTTGTTGACGTTAAGCCATTAGATCGGTGACGCACGGACCAAGAAAGTGGTCCAATATTTATTTTTACTTTTTGATACAAAAGATAATTATATAGACATAGTACTCTATTAAAGTTCTTTTTAGTAACAACAAAAGATATTGTTGATGATACAATATTTATTAAGTAAATCAAAGGTTTTTATTTTCTTTATTAAGGGTGTTGAGTTTATTCAAAGGATCACTAAATATCAATTTTAGTTTTTCAAAATTATAATAAGAAAAACCGACACAGTATTTTGTAAAAACTTTTACTTGCATTATGATATTTGATATAGTTTTTTAAAGTATTTGATATATTTATTGACTCCACGTAATGTGTCTTAGCTAAGTACGATCAATTCATTTTAATTAAAAAAAATCATCAAGATCAAACTAAATAATAGTTAAAGAAAAAAAAGTATCTTATGAAGCAGAGACAGACCCACATGCTACATGTATATGTGGGAGTGTATATGCATCCATTAATTTTTTAAAAAATTATATGAGAAAAGACATAAATTTTCCCCGAACTTGTACCGAAAAGTCAGTTACATGCTTAAACTATTACGGCGACCTATTACACACCTAATCTTGTTTAAAGTGATATTAATACCCCTCAAAACGTGACATGACAAAGAAAGTGTCTTCACCTTCCTTAAGGCGTATGAGAAGAAAAAAATATATATTAGAAT
>NW_026031689.1:0-335 GCF_019186545.1 Solanum stenotomum
ATGTTTAATCACTACATAAAAACATCATTCAATTTTAACAAGACAATTATATCATCAAACATATATTATGATAAATTATGTAAAATAAAAAAAAAGATTAGATATCAAGATATTTTTAATCATTTATTATATATTTACAATTCTTCAGATATGTGATAATGTCAAATCATTTAATTTCTGTTAAATGTTCTTAAAACCTACTAAAATTTACTCTCTTTTTTTCTTCTAACAATCTATTATTGGAAAGGTTGTTCAAAAGCTTAGGAAGATTATTTATGCCCGCGTGAAGCGTGGGTTTATTGCCGTGTATATATATATATATATATTAATTATAT
>NW_026031690.1:0-525 GCF_019186545.1 Solanum stenotomum
AGTGGTGGTTCCTCAACTACTACCAAACTATCATACTATAGAAGTGGTGGTTCCTCAACTACTACCAAACCAATCAAAAATCGCCACGTGGGGCTAATTAATATTTCTTTCTTTTATATAATATTTTCTATTTCTACTTTCTATTTCTTTCTATTAATATTTCTTTTTTTTATTTAATATTTCCTCACTACTACCAAACCAATCAAAAATTGCCACGTGGAACTAATTAATAATTCTTTCTTTTATATAATATTTTCTATTTCTACTTTCTATTTCTTTCTATTAATAATTCTTTCTTTTATATAATATTTTCTATTTCTACTTTCTATTTCTTTCTATTATATTCTATTTTCTATTCTACTTCTATCTACTTTATTTTTTTATTTTTTTTTACTTACTATATACCATCATCATACTTCATACTATATAAGTGGTGGATCCCTTGGACTACCAGCTTACTATATATCATCATCATACTTCATACTATATATATCATTATACTATATAAGTGGTGGTTCCCTTGTA
>NW_026031691.1:0-205 GCF_019186545.1 Solanum stenotomum
TTCTACACCAATCTAAACTCCCTATATGTTACTGGGGTGAGTGTCTTCTAACTGCCACATTTTTGATTAACAGATTTCCTTCTTCTGTTTTGGATGGAAAAACTCCTTATGAACTCATATTTGGTAAAGTTCCTAGATATGACTTTCTTAAGTGTTTTGGTTGTCTATGTTTTGCCTCTACTCTTTCTCATAATAGGGCGAAGCT
>NW_026031692.1:0-525 GCF_019186545.1 Solanum stenotomum
TTGGAAACTAACCTCACTTGAATTGGAATCTAACCTCACTTGAATTGGAAACTAACCTCGCTTGAATTGGAAACTAACCTCGCTTGAATTGGAAACTAACTTCGCTTGAATTGGAAACTAACCTCGCTTGAATTGGAAACTAACCTCGCTTGAATTGGATTATGAACTCAAGGGTAATGATTTGTGTTTGGAAGGACCCCATGATGTTTAGGAAATAATTTAGGACAGCTAGACTTAAGAAAATTTCGAAATTTAATTCTAAAAACAAAACAGATTCTGTTCACAGAGGGAACACAGCTGCAATGCAGACTTGCTTCAGGCAAGCTGCCCAACTTTTCTCCTTCATGTTGCCAACTCTAAACCCTCTCAACCTCAAAGGTTCTTTTCCCAAACACTTGGGGTCATAAACCCCTCAACATACAGTGGATTCCACTCAAAAAAACGCAACCAGATCCTGTTCCAAATCAGCAAGAACTTCAACAACACAACCAACAAACAAAATAAATCTTTTCTTGGAATTAAAAA
>NW_026031693.1:0-743 GCF_019186545.1 Solanum stenotomum
GAAAAGAAAATTTAAAAGATAAAAAAAAAGTTTAAGAAATGCAGGATATATGTGCTCCTCCCAAGTCCCAACCCAAAGATGAAGAGGATTCCACTTACTAAACAAAATTCAGATTTTTAATAAAACGTGCTATCATCTACTGAAATAAATCATAAAAATTTCATGCAATTTAAAAAAACGAAATTTAGATTAATTAGATACCGTGAAATTGATAATTTTTGTAGTGATTTTTTGGTGGACATTCGTTTTGTTCGATTTTGAAAATTTTGGTTCAATTTTTTCAATTTGAAAAAATCAAAACCAAATCAAAATTCATTCCGTTTGATTCATTTTTCTGAATTTTGATTCGATATTATTTCGTTGGAAATTTTTATGTTGGGTTCTTGAATATGTGATAATTATATTTTCTGAGAAGGATATGTGATAATTACATTTAGTTCCAATGTAATAAATATCTAAAGTCAAAAAGAAATTGGAAAAAGAATATTTTAAAATATAAAACAAAATAATATTTTTTTGTGAGACATCATTAATATCAAATTAATTATATGATGATTTGAAAAATAAACAAACAGCTATACATGCGAATAACTTTCTGCCATGCTATATTTCTCTCACTTTGAGTTTTTTTTTTTTTCCTTTTTGATTATGTGGTTGTGAAATTACGTGAGTTTTCTGTTAGATTTTAAGCTGTTAGTAACAGAAGGATGAAACATGCCAATTTTGTGAAACTTTAAGGATGT
>NW_026031694.1:0-411 GCF_019186545.1 Solanum stenotomum
CTAAACCCTAAACCATAACCCTAAACCCCAACCCTAAACCCTAACCCCTAAACCCTAAACCCTAAACCCCTATCCCTAAACCCTAAACCCTAAACCCTAAAACCCAAAACCTAAACCCTAAACATTAAACCCTAAACCTTAAACCCTAAACCCTAAACATTAAACCCTTAACCATAAACCCTAAACCCTAAACCTTAAACCTAAACCCTAACCCCGAACCCTAACCCTAAACCATAAACCACAAACCCTAAACCCTAAACACTAAACCCTAAACCCTAAACCCTAACCCCTAACCCTTAAACCCTAACCCTAAAGCCTAACCCTAAACCATGAACCTTAAACCCAAAACCCTAAAGCATAAACCCTAAACCTTAAACCCTACATCCTAAAGACTAACCCTAAACCCTAAAT
>NW_026031695.1:0-682 GCF_019186545.1 Solanum stenotomum
TAATTGCATCATATTTTGAGCTTGTACACTTTTACCTGTTAAATCTTTCGTAAAATATATTTGAGAAGTGTTTCTTTGCTGTGCAGAAATAGAAGATTGCGATTGAAAGAGGGGATCTAATGGACCAGTTTTTCTCTTAAGCTGTTTCATTTATTCATTATGCATAATAATCATATCCAGCTAGATGGATAATTTTCTTGTTTTTGAGTTTTGTGTGTACTTCAAAACACAACAATTTCTCTCTTCTGCAGCTGCCGATTGAAATCTTCAACAATGGTGATATATCTTCTAAACTCTAAATAAATTTATTATTTTTGTGTATATATTTGGAGTTATATGCTTCTTTAATCTGGTTGGCAAGAAATAATTAATTTTTGACCAACTCGTTCCCTTGAAGCAATAGTAAGTGTGTTGTTCCTTTTTCATATTTCTCTTCATTTAATTTAATCTGTGGAGAACAATTGGTGCAGCTACAACTTTTTTTTAATTTTTTTCATAATAGTTTTTTGATGATGAACAACGATGATGAGTAATTTTTTACAGTTACAGACCTGTAATGATTTGCGAAAATGATCGCAAAAAATTGAACATCTAAGGGACTGAATTTGTTCATCAAAATTTTTTATATATATTTTATTCTAATCATTGTATATGAAAGGCATAATACATAAAGAGGACCTTT
>NW_026031696.1:0-209 GCF_019186545.1 Solanum stenotomum
ATACGAGGTTTCAAAAAAAAGATTGCGACAAACTGACGTTCGAGCCGAAAGTTACGGCCGTTTGAAATTCAGCACCTTAAAGGTGGAAGGTGGCTCTGAATTTGGGAAACTTAAAACGGCCATAACTCGGGCCTCGGGTGTCCGTTTCAGGCGAATTTTTTTTTTGAATTCGCGTATTTTATCGAGATCTACGCAACCAAACTGTCTAA
>NW_026031697.1:0-291 GCF_019186545.1 Solanum stenotomum
CTTGCTACATACCCAACAGAGAAGATTTCTTGGCTTAGAAGAATATTCAGAAAGAAATGTAGACGACATTGATGTTTTTTCTAAGATAAGTTTATAGTTTCTCCTATTAATCGAGAAGAGTTTGTTTAATTTTGTTTAAGATAAGAAGTATGTTTTATACTATCAATGTGCTTATTTAATTTTGAAAGGAAATATGTTTAGCTTTTGTTGTATTATTATAATTATGTTGTCGGTTGATATGAATACTATTCTACTTCTTAGAGTATCATAAAATGTACCATGATATATTAA
>NW_026031698.1:0-11903 GCF_019186545.1 Solanum stenotomum
TTCTAGATGCGATAAGTGCTTCCTTACGCGTAATTGGTTCCAAAGGTATATTATCATTTTCAACTTCATCATCAAAATTTCTTTTTCCGATGGTATCCACAATGGACCTATGAACATGTATCACTTTCACCCAGATAATCGAACAGGTTATCGACATTCATTTTATTGTGGTAACTGAGATCATTAATCATGACCTCAAGTTCATGAATGACGTTTTCACAAGTGGGTTCATTCAAATTCTTTGAGATTGCAACCCCCAACGAATTTTACAATATCGAAAATAATTTGCTATTGTCTTTTGCTGAACATTTGCTGTCCAAGCAAGGATTGCAAAATTGATAGCATCCTAAACATTAATCTTTGCTGGATCAGTCTGTTCCACTTCATAGCCTTCTAATACCCTACGGTAAAATCTGTTACAATAATACACATCTTGAAAGTTCTTATTATCCCAACATCACAAGGTTGAATTTTGGATGTCATGTTGGGTGACAAGAAAAACAATTCAACATTTTGTAGTCCTTCAATATTTCTATTATGGGCAAGACAATTATCTACCACATAAGCAAAACTCGTATACCATACATTTTGTGGTCAAACCAACGAATATATTCATCAAAAAGCACACTTGTCATCCATGCTCTTTTGTTTGCACGATAGTGACAATTCAATAAATATGATACATAAATTAGTAAGATATAATGATTTTGATGTATTCGTTGTACTTTATATATAATATTTTTTTTATGTGAAATCAATAAATATGATACATAAATTAGTAAGATACAATGATTTTGATATAATCAAAATTAACCTTCATTAAATCTCAAATCATTCTTTAAATTAATAAATATTAATTTATCGATCAAATAATATCTCTATAAAGTAATAAAATTTCATGATCCCACCTATATTAGTTTATAGAGGTTTTACTGTACTAAAATCATTTTTTCTAATTTTATTTTATTTTTAAATTAGGAGAGTGTGCACATGTATTAAATGGGGAGTGGATTTTAAAATAAAAATTTAGATACTCAAAAACTATATGAAAAGTACTACAAATTGCAATTTTTTCCATATTAATATGATGAAAAAAATACATCTTAAAACATGAGTCAAAGTTCATATTGTTTGATTCTTAAATAAAACGATGACAACTAAAAAAGAACGAAGAGAGTATTACTTAAGTATTTGTTTTGTGATTTAGTCAATCGGCCTACCGCGATAGGGCATTCAGTGAGTCAACTATCCATTAGGCGAACCCTCTAAGCTAAATATCCTAAAAACATAGATGAGGATAGGAGAGAAGTGATATTCAAGGTGAAAATCGTATTTTCACCAATTACAAGATAACCAACCAACTGAATTACGAGGACGATAAAATATATGGAATCTTGTTGTTGTGCCTTCTTGTGGGTGTATAGTTGAAGAAAGAAAATGAGGATACAGAATTCCAAAGTGATATCTGTAATTGTAATTTTCTCCATAAAATCAGTTTACCTAAACTATAACAATCTTTGCTCAGTGTAAATGCATCACATTTAGTTTCTTCCATTGTGTTGACTTCCAACAGTATTTTCAGCAGCCAACTTTGACTATAACAATAATTTCTCATTTTATTTTATTCCCTTCGTTTTTATTTATTTGTCATCATTTTAGGTTTCACGTTCCTTAAGAAACTAGGTAAGTTTACTACTGTACCCTTATTTAGTGTTTTTTGAAGTCAAATTTTCAATAAATGAACACTTTGTTTTTCTATGTTGGTCAAATTGACACTTTTAAGTGTAATAAATCTCAAGGGTAAATTAGGAAAATAGTGTCATTTATGCATTAATTTTGTGAAATGACAAGTATTAAAAAAAAATTATTTTAAGTTAGGACGACATGTAATGAGGGACGGAGGGAGTACTAAAATTTGAAAGCAGCATGAAGTTAGGTTTCAATTATCAAGAGGGTTGACAATTCATTCAAGTTGCAAAATACTCATAATTCCATTAGTTTTGATTTCTCAATTTGCCGCAACAATGATACTTAGACTCCGTTGAAGATTTTGAAACACGATCTTGCTCTTCTTCCAAGGTATCAAGCAATCTCCTAGAAACATGGCGAGTATTAGGACAACCAACCCAATCAGAATCACTAAACACATTAAGAGAGTAGACATAATCCACTAGGAAATTAAATACCTTGTTTGGTCCACTAATACTACTGGCAAATCTGTTTCTGGATTAAACATGGCAGAAACGGGGAATCTCGTGCTCTTTGATAAAACCAACCACACAATGTGGCAATCCTTTGATCATCCTACGGATTGTATGCTCCCCGGGCAGAAGCTCATAGCAAGCATTTCAGATACCAATCAGAGTTAAGGTTTGTATGGTTTAACTATTCTCAATGGACATTGGGCCACTTACATCGATTCCGATCCACCTCAGTTTTACTATGTTTCAAATTATGCTGATAGTAGTTATTTCAGCTTTGATGGCCAAACACTTACTGCTCTGCAAGACCCCACCGTACTTCACCACCTCAATTCATGAAGCTTCTGCCTGATGGACAATTTATGGGTATACCAATGGGACGGATTTTATTGGAAATATATATCTGATTTATTGAGTAATACATATGTATGGAACTGTGGGTACCCAATGGTGTGCGGAAGATACAGCATTTGTTCAAATGATGGACAATGTAGTTGTCCAGTTGAAGGTAACTTCTTCAGGCCATTTAATGATAGGAAACCAGATCTCGGATGTACAGAGCTGACGCCAATGTCTTGTAACTGTTGGCAGTATCATAGTCTCGTTGAGATCAAGAATACAACATATTTTGAATCGATCTCCAATCGGGTTGAGGGGAAAAAGTTGGAAGATTGCAAAAGGGCATGTCTGAGTAACTGTTCCTGCAAAGCTGCTGTTTTTTGATATGATCAGGATGGCTCTCGGAGAGGAAGCTGCTTGTTGCTGAATGAAGTTTTCTCCCTTATAAACAACAACAACGAAGTGGACACAGCTGTATTTTTTAAGGTGCAGAATTCTTCTGGATTTCCTAATACAAATACAAAGTCCTAAGAAAAAGATACAAAATTAGTCAAAACCCGTACTTGGGCAATCTTCGCTCGTGAGCTAGCTTTTGGGATTGAGTTAGACCCACTGATTATTACTTGATCAAACTTTTTGACTTATTAAAAAAAATGCAATTTCTGCTCAGGAGGGTATATTTTTTAGTTTATTATTTTATAGCAATAAAGAAGCAACCTGAAACTTGTAAGAATAAAGAAGATAAAGGCAACGTTTATAGTCTCCATTAAAATAATAGGAAAAAGGAAGACATTAGTCTGTATTCCCACTTTGCTTTAAAATATTTAAAAGGAACCAAGTGATTTCGTGTAGCCTTCACTGTAAATAGTTATATCATATTCATCCTTCACGTGTAAAAGGGAATATCCAGATCATGACCACTTTCTGTTTGCGGAAAGTATCATATAGCAGAGGCGGAGCCACAATTTTCACTTTATGGGTTCTGAATCTTATAATGACGATTTTAAAAAACTTAATGTTTGTACATATTTAATAAATTTCTTTTTTACGTAATATATTGTTTGAGCAAAAGCTACTGAGTTTGGTATCATCGAACCTGTATATGTGGTTCTAGCTCTCTGTCCCTGATTGAAAGTAGAAAAACTTTTGTAAAAAAATAATACCACATGGAATGAAAGATTTGTTGTGAGGCGACTGTCTTGTATTGACCAAAGAGACGCGTTCCCAAAAGAAAGGCATTATTAGAACACAGAAGGAGTAGCTAGCAAAGCAGATTTCAAACATTTTGTTAGCTTTAGTAAGAAATGGTTGCAGAGCAGAGTGTATTTTCCTGTCATGTTCATCATTTATCTCCACTTTTTGTCATTCAAGTTTGCTTCATCCCAGTTTTCGGGGTACCTGAATGGCAGTTATTTGAATTCTACTGCTGGACTTTCCACTTCATGGACCAACAGGCCGTATTCGTTATATGCAGATTCCACATATGGCTCATCTTTCATGACACCCATCCTTCTGAGTGGAAAGGACGGAAATAAGTACCACTTCTGTGGCTTCTACTGCAATGAACAAAGTTTCGAATGCCTTCTCGGGATCTTCTTTGCATTTCCGGACAGCTCCTTTACCGAGAGAAAGTTAATGGATTTCCAGTTGGTTTGTTCTGCTTATAGAGACCATCCAGTGAAAGCCAATGCAACCTTGCAACTAGGCCTAGATGGAAACTTGGTCTTGGCATACTCTGATGGCACTTCTGTTTGGTCCACTAATACTACTGGCGAATCTGTTTCTGGCTTAAGCATGACAGAAACGGGGAATTTCGTGCTCTTTGAATAAGCCAATCGCACAATTTGGCAGTCTTCCGATCATCCTACGGATTCTTTGCTCCCAGGCCAGAGTTTGGTTTCTGGGATGAAGCTCATAGCAAGCATTTCAGAAACCAATCGGAGTCAAGGTTTGTTTTCTCTTTCTGTTATCAATGGGAGTTGGGAAAGTTACATTGAATCCGATCCATCTCAAGTTTACTATGCTTCAACTTTTCTGGATAGCATGCATTTCAGTTTTGATGGTCAAACATTTACTACTCTGCAAGACCCTACATCACCAGCTCAATTCATGAAGCTTGAGCCTGATGGACATTTACGGGTATACGAACGGGATGAGAGAGTATTTGATTGGATAATCACAGTTGATCTTGTGCTTAATCAATATGCAGGGAACTGTGGGTACCCAATGGTGTGTGGAAGATATGGCATTTGTACAAGTAACGGGCAATGTAATTGTCCGCCAGAGCCAACATTCTTCAGGCCATTAGACGATAGGAAGAAAGATGTTGGATGTTCACAGTTGATATCCATTTATTGCAACTCTTCCCAGTATCATTGTTTTGTAGAGCTCAAGCATATTTTGCGTTTGACTTCAGCCATGAAATAATTTCGAGCATATTGGAAGATTGCAAAAGGGCCTGTCTGAGAAACTGTTCCTGCAAAGCTGTCTTTTCTCTAATAAACAGTGAGGACGGGATGGACAGGGGAGTATTTCTTAAAGTGCAGAATTCCTCAAAAACACTGAGTAATAGCACCAAAATAGCTGGAGGAAAAAACTCAAGACCTCACACAGTGATAATAGGATCTACTCTTGGAGCTTTCTTTGGGATAATTTTAAGCATCACTGCTTGCTTTGTTATCTTCAAAAAGAGGACACACGATTCCACAAAAGGCTGGGGATTTTATGGATCTCGAACCAATCTTACCGGGAATGCTAATTCGGTTCTCTTACAATGAGCTAAGAATAATAACTGAAGATTTCAGTAGAAAGCTCGGGGAAGGAGGATTTGGCTCAATATATGAAGGAACACTGAGTAATGGCACCAAAATAGCTGTGAAGCATCTGGATGGTCTAGGTCATGTGATGGAATCATTCTTAACAGAAGTAAATATAGTCGGTGGCATTCATCACGTCAATCTGGTAAAACTCATTGGATTTTGTGCTGAAAAGAGGCAAAGACTTCTGATCTATGAACACATGGTACATGGATCACTAGATAGATGGATTTATCATAAAAATGAAGAAAATGGGCTTGGATGGCATACGAAGCAAAGGATTATAACAGATATTGCCAAAGGATTAGCTTATCTTCATGACGAATGCAGCCAGAAGATAATTCATTTGGACATCAAACCACAAAATATCCTTCTAGATAAAAATTTCAATGCTAAGATATCTGATTTTGGTCTGTCGAAACTGATCGATAAAGACGAAAGCAAAGTAGTAACTAGGATGAGAGGAACACCAGGGTATTTGGCTCCTGAATGGTNCTAATTCGGTTCTCTTACAATGAGCTAAGAATAATCACTGAAGATTTCAGTAGAAAGCTCGGGGAAGGAGGATTTGACTCAGTATATGAAGGAACACTGAGTAATGGCACCAAAATATCTGTGAAGCATCTGGATGGTCTAGGTCATGTGATGGAATCATTCTTAACAGAAGTAAATATAGTTGGTGGCATTCATCACGTCAATCTGGTAAAACTCATTGGATTTTGTGCTGAAAAGAGCCAAAGACTACTGATCTATGAACACATGGTACATGGATCACTAGATAGATGGATTTGTCATAAAAATGAAGAAAATCGGCTTGGATGGCATACGAAGCAAAGGATTATAACAGATATTGCCAAAGGATTAGCTTATCTTCATGACGAATGCAGCCAGAAGATAATTCATTTGGACATCAAACCACAAAATATCCTTCTAGATAAAAATTTCAATGCTAAGATATCTGATTTTGGTCTGTCGAAACTGATCGATAAAGACGAAAGCAAAGTAGTAACTAGGATGAGAGGAACACCAGGGTATTTGGCTCCTGAATGGTTGAGGTCTGTAATTAATCACTGAGAAAGTAGATGTGTATGCCTTTGGAATTGTGCTCTTGGAAGTTCTTTGCGGGCGAAAGAATTTAGATAGGTCCCAAGCTGATGAGGATGTCCATTTGCTAAGTGTTTTCGAAAGAAAATCAGAACAACAGCAGCTTATGGATATTGTCGACAAAAACAATGAGGATATGCAGATCCACAAAGAAGCAGTGACAGAAATGATGAGCATTGCTGCGTGGTGTCTACAGGCCGATTTCAACAAGAGGCCTTCCATTTCATTGGTGGTTAAGGCATTGGAAAGTTTGGTGTCAGTTGAAACAAACTTGGATTACGATTTCACAATCCTACCCGAGGTTGAGGATTGCAACCAACAGAGGGAAGACACTATCAGCTTAATATTGCCTTCAAATTTATCCGGTCCAAGGTGAACAATAGGCTTAAGAGGTTGTGAGCTTTTTTTTCCTTTTCCCTAGATTGATCGCATCTATCTTCCTTTGTATTTCCATCTGTCTGTTGTACATACAGTTTCCTTTGACTTTGTTAGCTAACCAATAAACTTTTCCATGGATAGAATTTTCTTTTCTAATTTGCATGTTTGTGTATACATCTTCAGATGCAGCACATTTTATATTTCTAAGAGTAAGGAGTCTACTTATTCTCTGTTAACAACAGCAAAAACTGCAGTAAAACATGTTAGTTTCCATATCGTTAGAGCTTCAACTATATCTTCACATGTGGTCGGACCAAAGAAGAACACACTGAGACAATCAGACAAGGATAAGAAACATGAAAAATCCTAAACAGACTGAAAGATAGATGAATGATACTCAATAAATCTAACGTTCTCTAACAGACAATGGGTTGCACTTTTCTACATTATGTTTCTTAAATAGTTTCGATATAATAAGGAATTATGAAAGACACAAAATGGCTTCTTGCAGCAAATAATAAGTGATAACTCAAAGGTATGGACATATGGTTTTGACTCATTAGCTATTCAATTTTGATGATAAATTATACAATTTATAACAGAATGGAAGCAAGTAATGGAGGAGCAATTATGCAGTCACACTGTTGGAACTTAACCAGCAATTTACCTAGGTCCTGACAACTGTGATGGAAGTGGTAAACTGATACCAACCACAGCTTCCCTTTCTTGAATAGCTCCGGCAACTCTTCTCGTCATTGTTGGAAATGTGAAGCTGTAATCCAAGTCGGTTTCAGCAGCGACTAAACCCTGCAACACCTTAACTACCAACGACATGGAAGGCCTCTTAGTATAATCAGTTTGTAAACACCAGGCTGCAATCTTCATCATTTCCACAGCCTCTTTTTTATGTAGCTGCATGTCTTCACTGTTCTTGTCCACCATTTCCAAGAGTTGTCTCTCCACTGACTTTCTCATGAACAAACTAAGCAAATGCATATCATCCTCATCTTGATGACGATCCAAATTCTTCCGGCCACAGATGATTTCCAAGATCACAACCCCAAAGCTATAAACATCCACTTTCTCAGTAATGACCTCATGCAACCATTCAGGTGCTAAATAGCCTGGTGTTCCTCTCATTGTTGTAACTATCTTACTTTCATCTTTACCCACAAGCTTTGATAACCCAAAATCTGATACTTTTGCATTGAGATTCTGATCAAGAAGAATGTTCTGAGGTTTAATGTCCAAATGAAAAATTTTGTTGTTACAATCTTCATGTAGGTAAGCTAGGCCCTTGGCGATGTCTGAAATGATTTTTTCCCTGACATCCCATGTGAGAGATTGTTCCTGTTTTCCATGAAAAATCCACCTATCTAAAGATCCATTGGCCATGTATTCATAAACCAGAAGTCTGTGTGATTTCTCAGCACAAAATCCAACTAGTTTTACCAAATTGACATGATGAATGCTACCAATTGTTGCTACCTCAGCTAAGAATGATTTCTTCACATTACCAAAACCTTGCAGACGCTTCACCGCTATTTTGGTGCCATCACTCATTGTTCCTTCAAATACAGCACCAAATCCCCCTTCCCCAAGTTTCTCACTGAAATTTTCTGTCATCACAGTGAGTTCCTCATAGGAAAATCTAGTAGGCATTCCTGGTATTTGATCAAGGAACTCCTCCTCGTCTTCCTCGAGTCCTTTTCTCCTTCTGAAAATATAGGCAAAGCAAGTTAAAACCATGAGAAGCAAACCAAATGAAGCTCCGATGGTGGATCCTACTATTGTTGGGACACGAGTTGATTTCTTCTCTGAAGAGATACGTGGTGGAGAGGCTTGTAAGTTAGAAGAGCTCTGCACCTTGATGAAAAGAGTGGTCCTATTGGGTGATCCATAATTGTACGTGACCGAAAACACATCATTCAATAATGCGCAGTCACCCATTGTGTTACCAGGACCACTAAATTGAAATTGAGCTGCTTTGCAAGAACAGTTACTTAAGCAGGACCTTTGGCAATTTTCCAAATCTGTTTTGTCGGTACCATACTGCAAATAACGGGGAATATAAGCTATGTCCTTAAGCTCCATGAAAATATGATATTGGGAATGTTCACAAGAGACAGGTGTGACAAGGACACACCCCTGGTTTGGCTGCCTATAATTGATTTGCTGGAGAAAGTTAGTCTGATCAATCGCAGTTTGAGGACAACTACACTGCCCATTTGCACAAACAGAGTAATTGCCACACATAGTTGGATACCCACACTCACCAATGTAGCCTCTCAATAGATCAACCTCCTCTGACCAAGATCCTCTCCAGTGATACATCCTTAAATGCCCATCATCCTCAAACCTCACGAATCTAGCATTTGAAAATGTAAAATTTACGATTAACTTCCAATTGGAAATATCGAAGGGTAGTCTAGGAAACTGGAATGGTCTATCCCAGTCAAGATTTGAGGCATAGAGTTGACGTGGATTTGACTCAATGTATGCGAAAAAGCCAAATGATTGAACTTCAAGTGTGAACAAACCTTCACTCCGATTTGTTGCTGATACACTGGATCTCAGCTTTTGTCCCTCATTTATCATTTGTCCAGGAACCAAAGTGTCTGTTGGATGATCAAAAGACTGCCAAATAGTGTGGTTACTTTTGTCAAAGAGGACAAGATTTCCCAGTACTGTCAAGTTGAATCCCGCAACAATTCCACTTGTGTTTGTACTCCAAATCATAGTGCCATCTGAGTCTATCAAGAACAAGCCTCCATCTTGCCTAAGTTGCAAGGTTGCATTAGCTCTAACCGGATTATTCCGATTTGCTGACCATACTAATCTCGGGTAAGATAGATAAGAATTAACGAAATGTGGGGATATAAGGACGCCAAAAACGCAAGCAGCACCATTGTTATCACATAAGAAACCACAGGCAAACACAGTCTCATTCCCTTCTCTCGATAGGATGGGTGTCAGTGTGACTCCATCTGTGAAGCGGGCGAGGCTATTGATCCAGGAAATGGAGGAATTGGTAATAAAAGCTTCAGGAGGTTGACAACTAATCAGATGCTGTGAAGAAAGAATGAGGAGACTGAGCATGATAAGAGTGACACTATAATTAACAACCATTGGAGAGTTGTAATTGAAGGTTTGCTTGCTCCACAAATTATAGCTTGGATCTTTTCACCAGTTGAAGGGCATCCCCTGTAATTTATAAAGGTGTAAGTTATTTTTTAAGTTATTGTCACTACAATAAAAATAACTTTTAGCGGCAATAAATAAACACATTAATAAAGAGTGTTAAATCCTTTACCGACATTAGCTAAGTGCTATTAGATCCAATGTCGCTAAAGGCTTTACGCACATATACAAAGAGTGTTAATTGCTGCTAAAATACATATTTAGTAGCAATTGAGTTATTGCCGTTAATTAATTGCCACTAAAGATCATTTTTGATGTAGTGTGTGTTGCATGCTCATTTTTAAAAGTTGCCAGACCAACCCTTTTTTCTTAAAAGTATATTTTTTATAATTTTTTAAATTGAATTATAATTTAAAAATATTATCATAAATATCGACTAATGTTACTACTTGTTAATCAAATACACAAATAAAATTATTTATATAATATTTATTAAGTTTGATTTCAAATAAAAACATAAATAGCTAAATAGAAATATTAACCTAATTATTTTCCAATGATCATAATAAAACACAAAAACTGTGATAATATTCCATAGGCTATGGCCTATGTAACGATTCCCTAGAAATTTTAGGAACTTTATTTTATGTAGTACATATTTTATAAACATAATTTGTATTTAAATTGTAATATTTTAAACTTTAAACAGATCGACAGACTTATTCAGGCTGGGATAAAAAGCCCTTTTTTTAAATGGGCTCCAAAAATCGTAGCCCAACCCTATCAAATCACGGGTTAGACCAGGCCGGCCCAACAAGCCTAGCCCATATTAACGGCTCTAATTATGTCTTTTAAAGTGTATACACCGATCTTATCTCTTAGATATAACTTTATCTTGGAATATACGTTTAGTAGTATGAACATGTGCCTTGCATTTTTTATTTTTTTTTTATAATAATTTGGAGTTAATGGTAACTTTGTGAGACAAGATATTTTGTACAATCGAACAATAATTTATGGCCGGTCCCATTCAGTACAAGACTTGACGTGAACCTGATTGAGGAGGAAAGTGCCCACCAATTCCGAAGTACTTCCTACCATATTGTTAATTCGTTTTAATTTGTTTTCCATAATTTTTAAATATCTGTTTAAAAAATAATCTATTTTTTTAATAATTTTTTAATTTCAATTTTCCATATAACATGTTCAAGAAAAATTAAAGGACATTTTGATAGATCTTTAATTTTATACCATAAGATTTAATATTTTTTTTAACTTTCTTAGATTTTATACCAAATGAAACCAGGTTACTCAATTTTATTTTTATGATTGGCATGGGATAAGGGTATAAAATTTAGCTTAGTGCATTGTTTTATTTGAGTTTTGCAGAAGGAACTAGATATAATATATCATTTAAATTTTGCGATTTAAAGATGAAATATTTTTGTTATAAAAATGGTTCACTGTTCACTTATATTTTTACCGTTACACAATTGACTAAGATCCTTCCCAGTGATACAACCTTAAATGCCCATCATCCCCAAACCTCACGAATCTAGCATTTGAAAATTCAAAATATACTATTAACATCACTTCGAAAATATTGAAGGTTAGTCCAGGAAACTGGAAAGCTCTATCCCCACCGAGTATTGAGACATAGATTTGATTCAATGTATGCTAAAATGCCAAATCGGTGAACTTCAAATGTGAACAAACCTTCACTCCGATTTGTTGCTGGATCTCATCATTTATCATTTGTCCAGGAACCAAAGTGTCTGTTGGATGATCAAAAGACTGCCAAATAGTGTGGTTACTTTTGTCAAAGAGGACAAGATTTCCCACTACTGTCAAGTTGAATCCCGCAACAACCTTTCCACTTGTGCGGTTATTGATCCAGGAGAAACAAGTATATCATAATTTGGAG